>NW_028122321.1:0-70688 GCF_965194805.1 Balaenoptera borealis
AGTGTACGGTGAGTCCTGAAACGTCTAAAAAGCAAAGCTTAGAGAGCATAGGGCACTTCCACTCATGGGGGTATAAATTGGGAAAATTAAAAATCAGCAAGACACAAGCAACCCAAAGTTTAGGGCTGCTCTGTTGACCAGGACCTCCATTTCATTCCACCTTAAATATCCCAGGAAAAAGAAATATGGATAAAGAAGTTGTGGTCCTTATGTACAATGGAATATCACTCAGCCATGAAATCAATGTCGTAAGGTTAGTAGCAGCATGATGAGTGGATTTAGGTACGACGATTCTAAGTGAAATAAGTCACACAGAAAAGGACACTTCTCATAAGGTATCACTTATAGAGGGAATGTAAAAACCGTTACACTTGAACTGAATTACAAAACAGAACAGAGTCACACATGCAGAAAACACACTATGGCTGCTTAACGGGAAAGGTGAGGTGGGGTGATACATAAAACAAGGGTATCAAATTGGCTCAGATACCGTTCCATAAACCCAATATGTAATAGACAAGACCTACTCCTTGCTCAGAGAACTGGACTCAACACGCCCTATTCACCGCACAAGAATATATCTGACTAGTAATAATCATAAAACCTATGTATTGATATCTCTCTGTTAGTGTGTCAAGTGGGTGTAAAGCGGCATAAACAAAGCAGTGAAAAGCAGCTAAATCCCATTATGAAAATAAATTACTTTGAAAAACCCATGAAACAAAGACAGTGAAAGAGAGAGTAATTCTTACACAATGCGTTCAGGGGCTGTGATGCAACCTGGATTGACCATATCTAGACCCACAGCTGGAAGAGACATAAGGGTGGACACTCTTGGGGCTGAGAGGTTTGGTGAGGTTGGGTGAGCAAATGCAGACCCTTTAAAGTAATACTGCGTGGTACCCATCGCATGGGTCCCAAATCTCCAGGTTCAAGGGCATCTTCCTACATCAAAAACATGCATGAGAAACCCAGAAGATGGTACACCGTGTGATGGGGAAAGGTTTCTAAAACGCACCTCATTTCTCATCTCCTTGTGCCCGGGTTCGCCATTCCAGCCGCTTTACTAGCAATCTCCCTACTTGGAGCATCAGCACCTTTAACCTCCTGTTCCGTAGAGGTGGCAATTTGTCCTGAGGATGAACGGGAAGATGTGGAACCAACGAGAGACTAGCTCTTGGTGTTGGGACAGGCACAGGTCACTCTATTTTCCCATCAGGAAGAAGAATTAACCACAGGCTCAGCCTGCCCCCCGGAACCAGAACAGGGCCTGAAGCCATCCTGTGCTTTTGCGGCCAGCTCCCAAAAAAGCGAGTTGTAAAATGGAGGTTCAGGGCACTGCAATTCAGAAACCTACAGAGTTATAAATGATAACTCTCGTCCACAAATATATTGAGGGAAGGCAAAGAAGAGGATTTGAAATCAAGGCAGAATTGCAGGAAACAGATTTCAGGAGGTAGATTCGAATCGCCTTTAAAGCACATGAAAAGCGGCAAAACGTTGACAATGATGTCCTTGGCCAAAAAGGGCGTATGCGTTTTTTCCTGAATATATTCAGGAAAAAACGCATACGCCCTTTTTGGCCAACCAAGCAACCTGGAAAGGCAAATCAGCGCTACAAAGAAGTCTCGCTTCCCATCGGTCAAAAGGGCCATGCTGAATATGGGAAAGGAAATAGTTAATCAAGTCCAGGAAGCACAGAGAGTCCCATACAGGATAAACCCAAGGAGAAACACGCCAAGACACATAATAATCAAACTGTCAAAAATTAAATATAAAGAAAACATATTAAAAGCAGCAAGGGAAAAACAACAAATAACACACAAGGGAATCCCCATAAGGTTAACATCTGATCTTTCAGCAGAAACTCTGCAAGCCAGAAGGGAGTGGCAGGATATACTTAAAGTGATGAAGGAGAAAAACCTACAACCAAGGTTACTCTACCCAGCCAGGATCTCATTCAGATTTGATGGAGAAATTAAAACCTTTACAGACAAGCAAAAGCTGAGAGAGTTCAGCACCACAAAACCAGCTTTACAACAAATGCTAAAGGAACTTCTCTAGGCAGGAAACACAAGAGAAGGAAAACACCTACAATAACAAACCCAAAACATTTAAGAAAATGGGAATGGGAACATACATATCGATAATTACCTTGAATGTAAATGGATTAAATGCTCCCACCAAAAGACACAGACTGGCTGAATGGATACAAAAACAAGACCCATATATATGCTGTCTACAAGAGACCCACTTCAGACCTAGAGACACATACAGACTGAAAGTGAGGGGATGGAAAAAGATATTCCATGCAAATGGAAATCAAAAGAAAGCTGGAGTAGCAATTCTTATATCAGACAAAATAGACTTTAAAATAAAGAATATTATAAGAGACAAAGAAGGACACTATATAATGATCAAGGGATCGATCCAAGAGGAAGGTATAACAATTGTAAATATTTATGCACCCAACATAGGAGCACCTCAATACATAAGGCAAATACTAACAGCCATAAAAGGGGAAATTGACAGCAACACAATCATAGTAGGGGACTTTAACACCCCACTTTCACCAATGGACAGATCATCCAAAATGAAAATAAATAAGGAAACACAAGCTTTAAATGATACATTAAACAAGATGGACTTAATTGATATTTATAGGACATTCCACCCAAAAACAACAGAATACACATTTTTCTCAAGTGCGCATGGAACATTCTCCAGGATAGATCATATCTTGGGTCACAAATCAAGCCTTGGTAAATTTAAGAAAATTGAAATCGTATCAAGTATCTTTTCCGACCACAACGCTATGAGACTAGATATCAATTACAGGAAAAGATCTGTAAAAAATACAAACACATGGAGGCTACACAATACACTACTTAATAATGAAGTGATCACTGAAGAAATCAAAGGGGAAATCAAAAAATACCTAGAAACAAATGACAATGGAGATACGACGACCCAAAACCTATGGGATGCAGCAAAAGCAGTGCTAAGAGGGAAGTTTATAGCAATACAAGCCTACCTCAAGAAACAGGAAACATCTCGAATAAACAACCTAACCTTGCACCTAAAGCAATTAGAGAAAGAAGAACAAAAAAACCCCAAAGCTAGCAGAAGGAAAGAAATCATAAAGATCAGGTCAGAAATAAATGAAAAAGAAATGAAGGAAACAATAGCAAAAATCAATAAAACTAAAAGCTGGTTCTTTGAGAAGATAAACAAAATTGATAAACCATTAGCCAGACTCATCAAGAGAAAAAGGGAGAAGACTCAAATCAATAGAATTAGAAATGAAAAAGGAGAAGTAACCACTGACACTGCAGAAATACAAAAGATCATGAGAGATTACTACAAGCAACTCTACGCCAATAAAATGGACAACCTGGAAGAAATGGACAGATTCTTAGAAATGCACAAACTGCCGAGACTGAACCAGGAAGAAATAGAAAATATGAACAGACCAATCACAAGCACTGAAATTGAAACTGTGATTAAAAACCTTCCAACAAACAAAAGCCCAGGACCAGATGGCTTCACAGGTGAATTCTATCAAACATTTAGAGAAGAGCTAACACCTATCCTTCTCAAACTCTTCCAAAATATTGCAGAGGGAGGAACACTCCCAAACTCATTCTACGAGGCCACCATCACCCTGATACCAAAACCAGACAAAGATGTCACAAAGAAGGAAAACTACAGGCCAATATCACTGATGAACATAGATGCAAAAATCCTCAACAAAATACTCGCAAACAGAATCCAACAGCACATTAAAAGGATCATACACCATGATCAAGTGGGGTTTATCCCAGGAATGCAAGGATTCTTCAATATACGTAAATCAATCAATGTGATACACCATATTAACAAATTGAAGGAGAAAAACCATATGATCATCTCAATAGATGCAGAGAAAGCTTTCGACAAAATTCAACACCCATTTATGATAAAAGCCCTGCAGAAAGTAGGCATAGAGGGAACTTTCCTCAACATAATAAAGGCCATATATGACAAACCCACAGCCAACATTGTCCTCAATGGTGAAAAACTGAAACCATTTCCACTAAGATCAGGAACAAGACAAGGTTGCCCACTCTCACCACTATTATTCAACATAGTTTTGGAAGTGTTAGCCACAGCAATCAGAGAAGACAAAGAAATAAAAGGAATCCAAATCGGAAAAGAAGAAGTAAAGCTGTCACTGTTTGCAGATGACATGATACTATACATAGAGAATCCTAAAGATGCTACCAGAAAACTCCTAGAGCTAATCAATGAATTTGGTAAAGTAGCAGGATACAAAATTAATGCACAGAAATCTCTTGCATTTCTATACACTAATGACGAAAAATCTGAAAGTGAAATTAAGAAAACACTCCCATTTACCATTGCAACAAAAAGAATAAAATATCTAGGAATAAACCTACCTAAGGAGACAAAAGACCTGTATGCAGAAAATTATAAGACACTGATGAAAGAAATTAAAGATGATACAAACAGATGGAGAGATATACCATGTTCCTGGATTGGAAAAATCAACATTGTGAAAATGAGTCTACTACCCAAAGCAATCTACAGATTCAATGCAATCCCTATCAAACTACCACTGGCATTTTTCACAGAACTAGAACAAAAAATTTCACAATTTGTATGGAAACACAAAAGACCCCGAATAGCCAAAGCAATCTTGAGAACGAAAAATGGAGCTGGGGGAATCAGGCTCCCTGACTTCAGACTATATTACAAAGCTACAGTAATCAAGACAGTTTGGTACTGGCACAAAAACAGAAATATAGATCAATGGAACAGGATAGAAAGCCCAGAGATAAACCCACGCACATATGGTCACCTTATCTTTGATAAAGGAGGCAAGCATATACAGTGGAGAAAAGACAGCCTCTTCAATAAGTGGTGCTGGGAAAATTGGACAGGTACATGTAAAAGTATGAAATTAGAACACTCCCTGACACCATGCACAAAAATAAACTCAAAATGGATTAAAGACCTAAGTGTAAGACCAGACACTATCGAACTCTTAGAGGAAAACATAGGCAGAACACTCTATGACATACATCACAGCAAGATTCTTTTTGACCCAGCTCCCAGAGAAATGGAAATAAGAACACAAATAAACAAATGGGACCTAATGAAACTTAAAAGCTTTTGCACAGCAAAGGAAACCATAAACAAGACCAAAAGACAACCATCAGAATGGGAGAAAATATTTGCAAATGAAGCAACTGACAAAGGATTAATCTCCAAGATTTACAAGCAGCTCATGCAGCTCAATAACAAAAAAACGAACAACCCAATCCAAAAATGGGCAGAAGACCTAAATAGACATTTCTCCAAAGAAGATATACAGATGGCCAACAGACACATGAAAGAATGCTCAACATCATTAATCATTAGAGAAATGCAAATCAAAACTACAATGAGATATCATCTCACACCGGTCAGAATGGCCATCATCAAAAAATCTAGAAACAATAAATGCTGGAGAGGGTGTGGAGGAAAGGGAACTCTCTTGCACTGTTGGTGGGAATGTAAATTGATACAGCCACTATGGAGAACAGTATGGAGGTTCCTTAAAAAACTACAAATAGAACTACCATACGACCCAGCAATCCCACTACTGGGCATATACCCTGAGAAAACCATAGGTCAAAAAGAGTCATGTACCAAAATGTTCATTGCAGCTCTATTTACAATAGCCAGGACATGGAAGCAACCTAAATGTCCATCGACAGATGAATGGATAAAGAAGATGTGGCACATATATACAATGGAATATTACTCAGCCATAAAAAGAAATGAAACGGAGGTATTTGTAATGAGGTGGATGGAGTTAGAGTCTGTCATACAGAGTGAAGTAAGTCAGAAAGAGAAAAACAAATACAGTATGCTAACACATATATACGGAATCTAAGGAAAAAAAAAAGCCATGAAGAACCTAGTGGCAAGACGGGAATAAAGACACAGACCTACTAGAGAATGGACTTGAGGATATGGGGAGGGGGTGGGGTGAGATGTGACAGGGTGAGAGAGTGTCATGGACATATATACACTACCAAATGTAAAATAGATAGCTAGTGGGAAGCAGCCGCATAGCACAGGGAGATCAGCCTGGTGCTTTGTGACCACCTAGAGGGGTGGGATGGGGAGGGTGGGAGGGAGGGAGATGCAAGAGGGAAGAGATATGGGAACATATTGTATATGTATAACTGATTAACTTTGTTATAAAGCAGAAGCTAACACACCATTGTAAGGCAATTATACTTCAATAAAGATGTTTAAAAAAATAAAAAAAAAAAGGGCCATGCTGAAAAAAGTGACAAAACCAGAAATGCAGGACAGGCCATGGAGAAATGGGAGCCTTGCTACACTGATGGGCGGGATGTAAATTGCCAACAGCCACTCTGGAGAAGTGTACAGTGTGTCCTGAAACATCTAAAAAACACAGCTTAGAGAGCATAGGGCACTTCCACTCATGGGGGTATGAATTGGGAAAATGAAAAATCAGCAAGACACAAGCACCCCAAAGTTTAGGGCTGCTCTGTTGACAAGGACCTCCACTTCATTCCACCTTAAATATCCCAGGAAAGAGAAAAATGGGTAAAGAAGTTGTGGTCCTTATGTACAATGGAATATCACTCAGCCATGAAATCAATGTCATAAGGCTAGTAGCAGCATGATGAGTGGATTTAGGTACGACGATTCTAAGTGAAATAAGTCACACAGAAAAGGACACTTCTCATAAGGTATCACTGATAGAGGGAATGTAAAAACTGTTACACTTGAACTGAATTACAAAACAGAACAGAGTCACACATGCAGAAAACACACTATGGCTGCTTAACGGGAAAGGTGAGGTGGGGTGATACATAAAACAAGGGTTTCAAATTAGCTCAGATACCGTTCCATAAACCCAATATGTAATAGACAAGACCTACTCCTTGCTCAGAGAACTGGACTCAACACGCCCTGTTCACCGCACAAGAATATATCTGACTAGTAATAATCGTAAAACCTATGTATTGATATCTCTCTGTTAGTGTGTCAAGTGGGTGTAAAGCGGCATAAACACAGCAGTGAAAAGCAGCAAAACCTCATTATAATAATAAATTACTTTTAAAAACCCATGAAACAAAGACAGTGAAAGAGAGAGGAATTCTTACACAATGCGTTCAGGGGCTGTGATGCAACCTGGATTGACCATACCTAGACACACAGCTGGATGAGACATAAGGGTGGACACTCTTGGGGCTGAGAGGTTTGGTGAGGTTGGGTGAGCAAACGCAGACCCTTTAAATTAATACTGCGTGGAACCCATCGCATGGGTCCCAAATCTCCAGGTTCAAGGGCATCTTCCTACATCGAAAACATGCATGAGAAACCCAGAAGATGGTACACCGTGTGATGGGGAAAGGTTTCTAAAACGCACCTCATTTCTCATCTCCTTGTGCCCGGGTTCGCCATTCCAGCCGCTTTACTAGCAAGCTCCCTACTTGGAGCATCAGCACCTTTAACCTCCTGTTCCGTAGAGGTTGCAATTTGTCCTGAGGATAAACGGGAAGACGTGGAACCAACGAGAGACTAGCTCTTGGTGTTGGGACAGGCACAGGTCACTCAATTTTCCCATCAGAAAGAAGAATTAACCACAGGCTCAGCCTGCCCCCCGGAACCAGAACAGGGCCTGAAGCCATTCTGCGATTTTGCCGCCAGCTCCCATAAAAACGAGTTGTAAAATGGAGGTTCAGGGCACTGCAATTCACAAACCTGCAGAGTTATAAATGATAACTCTCGTCCACAAATATATTGAGGGAAGGCAAAGAAGAGGATTTGAAATCAAGGCAGAATTGCAGGAAAGAGATTTCAAGAGGTAGATTCGAATCGCATTTAAAGCACATGAAAAGCGGCAAAACGTTGACAATGATGCCCTTGGCCAAAAAGGGCGTATGCGTTTTTTCCTGAATATATTCAGGAAAAAACGCATACGCCCTTTTTGGCCAACCAAGCAACCTGGAAAGGCAAATCAGCGCTACAAACAAGTCTCGCTTCCCATCGGTCAAAAGGGCCATGCTGAAAAAAGTGTCAAAACCAGAAATGCAGGACAGGCCATGGAGAAATGGGAGCCTTGCTACACTGATGGGCGGGATGTAAATTGCCAAGAGCCACTCTGGAGAAGTGTCCGGTGAGTCCTGAAACATCTGAAAAACACAGCTTAGAGAGCATAGGGCACTTCCACTCATGGGGGTATAAATTGGGAAAATTAAAAATCAGCAAGACACAAGCACCCCAAAGTTTAGGGCTGCTCTGTTGACCAGGACCTCCACTTCATTCCACCTTAAATATCCCAGGAAAGAGAAAAATGGATAAAGAAGTTGTGGTCCTTATGTACAATGGAATATCACTCAGCCAGGAAATCAATGTCGTAAGGTTAGTAGCAGCATGATGAGTGGATTTAGGTACGACGATTCTAAGTGAAATAAGTCACACAGAAAAGGACACTTCTCATAAGGTATCACTGATAGAGGGAATGTAAAAACCGTTACACTTGAACTGAATTACAAAACAGAACAGAGTCACACATGCAGAAAACACACTATGGCTGCTTAACGGGAAAGGTGAGGTGGGGTGATACATAAAACAAGGGTATCAAATTAGCTCAGATACCGTTCCATAAACCCAATATGTAATAGACAAGACCTACTCCTTGCTCAGAGAACTGGACTCAACACGCCCTATTCACCGCACAAGAATATATCTGACTAATAATAATCGTAAAACCTATGTATTGATATCTCTCTGTTAGTGTGTCAAGTGGGTGTAAAGCGGCATAAACACAGCAGTGAAAAGCAGCTAAACCCCATTATAAAAATAAATTACTTTGAAACACCCATGAAACAAAGACAGTGAAAGAGAGAGAAATTCTTACACAATGCGTTCAGGGGCTGTGATGCAACCTGGATTGACCATATCTAGACGCACAGCTGGATGAGACATAAGGGTGGACACTCTTGGGGCTGAGAGGTTTGGTGAGGTTGGGTGAGCAAACGCAGACCCTTTAAAGGAATACTGCGTGGTACCCATCGCATGGGTCCCAAATCTCCAGGTTCAAGGGCATCTTCCTACATCAAAAACATGCATGAGAAACCCAGAAGATGGTACACCGTGTGATGGGGAAAGGTTTCTAAAACGCACCTCATTTCTCATCTCCTTGTGCCCGGGTTCGCCATTCCAGCCGCTTTACTAGCAAGCTCCCTACTTGGAGCATCAGCACCTTTAACCTCCTGTTCCGTACAGGTTGCAATTTGTCCTGAGCATAAACGGGAAGACGTGGAACCAACGTGAGACTAGCTCTTGGTGTTGGGACAGGCACAGGTCACTCTATTTTCCCATCAGAAAGAAGAATTAACCACAGGCTCAGCCTGCTCCCCGGAACCAGAACAGGGCCTGAAGCCATTATGCGATTTTGCGGCCAGCTCCCATAAAAACGAGTTGTAAAATGGAGGTTCAGGGCACTGCAATTCACAAACCTGCAGAGTTATAAATAATAACTCTCGTCCACAAATATATTGAGGGGAGGCAAAGAAGAGGATTTGAAATCAAGGCAGAATTGCAGGAAACAGATTTCAGGAGGTAGATACGAATCGCCTTTAAAGCACATGAAAAGCGGCAAAACGTTGACAATGATGCCCTTGGCCAAAAAGGGCGTATGCGTTTTTTCCTGAATATATTCAGGAAAAAACGCATACGCCCTTTTTGGCCAACCAAGCAACCTGGAAAGGCAAATCAGCGCTACAAACAAGTCTCGCTTCCCATCGGTCAAAAGGGCCATGCTGAAAAAAGTGTCAAAACCAGAAATGCAGGACAGGCCATGGAGAAATGGGAGCCTTGCTACACTGATGGGCGGGATGTAAATTGCCAAGAGCCACTCTGGAGAAGTGTCCGGTGAGTCCAGAAACATCTGAAAAACACAGCTTAGAGAGCATAGGGCACTTCCACTCATGGGGGTATAAATTGGGAAAATGAAAAATCAGCAAGACACAAGCACCCCAAAGTTTAGGGCTGCTCTGTTGACCAGGACCTCCACTTCATTCCACCTTAAATATCCCAGGAAAGAGAAAAATGGATAAAGAAGTTGTGGTCCTTATGTACAATGGAATATCACTCAGCCAGGAAATCAATGTCCTAAGGTTAGTAGCAGCATGATGAGTGGATTTAGGTACGACGATTCTAAGTGAAATAAGTCACACAGAAAAGGACACTTCTCATAAGGTATCACTGATAGAGGGAATGTAAAAACCGTTACACTTGAACTGAATTACAAAACAGAACAGAGTCACACATGCAGAAAACACACTATGGCTGCTTAACGGGAAAGGTGAGGTGGGGTGATACATAAAACAAGGGTATCAAATTAGCTCAGATACCGTTCCATAAACCCAATATGTAATAGACAAGACCTACTCCTTGCTCAGAGAACTGGACTCAACACGCCCTATTCACCGCACAAGAATATATCTGACTAATAATAATCGTAAAACCTATGTATTGATATCTCTCTGTTAGTGTGTCAAGTGGGTGTAAAGCGGCATAAACACAGCAGTGAAAAGCAGCTAAACCCCATTATAAAAATAAATTACTTTGAAACACCCATGAAACAAATACAGTGAAAGAGAGAGAAATTCTTACACAATGCGTTCAGGGGCTGTGATGCAACCTGGATTGACCATATCTAGACGCACAGCTGGATGAGACATAAGGGTGGACACTCTTGGGGCTGAGAGGTTTGGTGAGGTTGGGTGAGCAAACGCAGACCCTTTAAAGGAATACTGCGTGGTACCCATCGCATGGGTCCCAAATCTCCAGGTTCAAGGGCATCTTCCTACATCAAAAACATGCATGAGAAACGCAGAAGATGGTACACCGTGTGATGGGGAAAGGTTTCTAAAACGCACCTCATTTCTCATCTCCTTGTGCCCGGGTTCGCCATTCCAGCCGCTTTACTAGCAAGCTCCCTACTTGGAGCATCAGCACCTTTAACCTCCTGTTCCGTAGAGGTTGCAATTTGTCCTGAGGATAAACGGGAAGACGTGGAACCAACGAGAGACTAGCTCTTGGTGTTGTGACAGGCACAGGTCACTCTATTTTCCCATCAGAAAGAAGAATTAACCACAGGCTCAGCCTGACCCCCGGAACCAGAACAGGGCCTGAAGCCATTCTGCGATTTTGCGGCCAGCTCCCATAAAAACGAGTTGTAAAATGGAGGTTCAGGGCACTGCAATTCACAAACCTGCAGAGTTATAAATGATAACTCTCGTCCACAAATATATTGAGGGAAGGCAAAGAAGAGGATTTGAAATCAAGGCAGAATTGCACGAAACAGATTTCAGGAGGTAGATACGAATCGCCTTTAAAGCACATGAAAAGCGGCAAAACGTTGACAATGATGCCCTTGGCCAAAAAGGGCGTATGCGTTTTTTCCTGAATATATTCAGGAAAAAACGCATACGCCCTTTTTGGCCAACCAAGCAACCTGGAAAGGCAAATCAGCGCTACAGAGAAGTCTCGCTTCCCATCGGTCAAAAGGGCCATGCTGAAAAAAGTGTCAAAACCAGAAATGCAGGACAGGCCATGGAGAAATGGGAGCCTTGCTACACTGATGGGCGGGATGTAAATTGCCAAGAGCCACTCTGGAGAAGTGTCCGGTGAGTCCTGAAACATCTGAAAAACACAGCTTAGAGAGCATAGGGCACTTCCACTCATGGGGGTATAAATTGGGAAAATTAAAAATCAGCAAGACACAAGCACCCCAAAGTTTAGGGCTGCTCTGTTGACCAGGACCTCCACTTCATTCCACCTTAAATATCCCAGGAAAGAGAAAAATGGATAAAGAAGTTGTGGTCCTTATGTACAATGGAATATCACTCAGCCAGGAAATCAATGTCGTAAGGTTAGTAGCAGCATGATGAGTGGATTTAGGTACGACGATTCTAAGTGAAATAAGTCACACAGAAAAGGACACTTCTCATAAGGTATCACTGATAGAGGGAATGTAAAAACCGTTACACTTGAACTGAATTACAAAACAGAACAGAGTCACACATGCAGAAAACACACTATGGCTGCTTAACGGGAAAGGTGAGGTGGGGTGATACATAAAACAAGGGTATCAAATTAGCTCAGATACCGTTCCATAAACCCAATATGTAATAGACAAGACCTACTCCTTGCTCAGAGAACTGGACTCAACACGCCCTATTCACCGCACAAGAATATATCTGATTAATAATAATCGTAAAACCTATGTATTGATATCTCTCTGTTAGTGTGTCAAGTGGGTGTAAAGCGGCATAAACACAGCAGTGAAAAGCAGCTAAACCCCATTATAAAAATAAATTATTTTGAAACACCCATGAAACAAAGACAGTGAAAGAGAGAGAAATTCTTACACAATGCGTTCAGGGGCTGTGATGCAACCTGGATTGACCATATCTAGACGCACAGCTGGATGAGACATAAGGGTGGACACTCTTGGGGCTGAGAGGTTTGGTGAGGTTGGGTGAGCAAACGCAGACCCTTTAAAGGAATACTGCGTGGTACCCATCGCATGGGTCCCAAATCTCCAGGTTCAAGGGCATCTTCCTACATCAAAAACATGCATGAGAAACCCAGAAGATGGTACACCGTGTGATGGGGAAAGGTTTCTAAAACGCACCTCATTTCTCATCTCCTTGTGCCCGGGTTCGCCATTCCTGCCACTTTACTAGCAAGCTCCCTACTTGGAGCATCAGCACCTTTAACCTCCTGTTCCATACAGGTTGCAATTTGTCCTGAGCATAAACGGGAAGACGTGGAACCAACGTGAGACTAGCTCTTGGTGTTGGGACAGGCACAGGTCACTCTATTTTCCCATCAGAAAGAAGAATTAACCACAGGCTCAGCCTGCTCCCCGGAACCAGAACAGGGCCTGAAGCCATTATGCGATTTTGCGGCCAGCTCCCATAAAAACGAGTTGTAAAATGGAGGTTCAGGGCACTGCAATTCACAAACCTGCAGAGTTATAAATGATAACTCTCGTCCACAAATATATTGAGGGGAGGCAAAGAAGAGGATTTGAAATCAAGGCAGAATTGCAGGAAACAGATTTCAGGAGGTAGATACGAATCGCCTTTAAAGCACATGAAAAGCGGCAAAACGTTGACAATGATGCCCTTGGCCAAAAAGGGCGTATGCGTTTTTTCCTGAATATATTCAGGAAAAAACGCATACGCCCTTTTTGGCCAACCAAGCAACCTGGAAAGGCAAATCAGCGCTACAAACAAGTCTCGCTTCCCATCGGTCAAAAGGGCCATGCTGAAAAAAGTGTCAAAACCAGAAATGCAGGACAGGCCATGGAGAAATGGGAGCCTTGCTACACTGATGGGCGGGATGTAAATTGCCAAGAGCCACTCTGGAGAAGTGTCCGGTGAGTCCTGAAACATCTGAAAAACACAGCTTAGAGAGCATAGGGCACTTCCACTCATGGGGGTATAAATTGGGAAAATGAAAAATCAGCAAGACACAAGCACCCCAAAGTTTAGGGCTGCTCTGTTGACCAGGACCTCCACTTCATTCCACCTTAAATATCCCAGGAAAGAGAAAAATGGATAAAGAAGTTGTGGTCCTTATGTACAATGGAATATCACTCAGCCAGGAAATCAATGTCCTAAGGTTAGTAGCAGCATGATGAGTGGATTTAGGTACGACGATTCTAAGTGAAATAAGTCACACAGAAAAGGACACTTCTCATAAGGTATCACTGATAGAGGGAATGTAAAAACCGTTACACTTGAACTGAATTACAAAACAGAACAGAGTCACACATGCAGAAAACACACTATGGCTGCTTAACGGGAAAGGTGAGGTGGGGTGATACATAAAACAAGGGTATCAAATTAGCTCAGATACCGTTCCATAAACCCAATATGTAATAGACAAGACCTACTCCTTGCTCAGAGAACTGGACTCAACACGCCCTATTCACCGCACAAGAATATATCTGACTAATAATAATCGTAAAACCTATGTATTGATATCTCTCTGTTAGTGTGTCAAGTGGGTGTAAAGCGGCATAAACACAGCAGTGAAAAGCAGCTAAACCCCATTATAAAAATAAATTACTTTGAAACACCCATGAAACAAAGACAGTGAAAGAGAGAGAAATTCTTACACAATGCGTTCAGGGGCTGTGATGCAACCTGGATTGACCATATCTAGACGCACAGCTGGATGAGACATAAGGGTGGACACTCTTGGGGCTGAGAGGTTTGGTGAGGTTGGGTGAGCAAACGCAGACCCTTTAAAGGAATACTGCGTGGTACCCATCGCATGGGTCCCAAATCTCCAGGTTCAAGGGCATCTTCCTACATCAAAAACATGCATGAGAAACGCAGAAGATGGTACACCGTGTGATGGGGAAAGGTTTCTAAAACGCACCTCATTTCTCATCTCCTTGTGCCCGGGTTCGCCATTCCAGCCGCTTTACTAGCAAGCTCCCTACTTGGAGCATCAGCACCTTTAACCTCCTGTTCCGTAGAGGTTGCAATTTGTCCTGAGGATAAACGGGAAGACGTGGAACCAACGAGAGACTAGCTCTTGGTGTTGTGACAGGCACAGGTCACTCTATTTTCCCATCAGAAAGAAGAATTAACCACAGGCTCAGCCTGACCCCCGGAACCAGAACAGGGCCTGAAGCCATTCTGCGATTTTGCGGCCAGCTCCCATAAAAACGAGTTGTAAAATGGAGGTTCAGGGCACTGCAATTCACAAACCTGCAGAGTTATAAATGATAACTCTCGTCCACAAATATATTGAGGGAAGGCAAAGAAGAGGATTTGAAATCAAGGCAGAATTGCACGAAACAGATTTCAGGAGGTAGATACGAATCGCCTTTAAAGCACATGAAAAGCGGCAAAACGTTGACAATGATGCCCTTGGCCAAAAAGGGCGTATGCGTTTTTTCCTGAATATATTCAGGAAAAAACGCATACGCCCTTTTTGGCCAACCAAGCAACCTGGAAAGGCAAATCAGCGCTACAGAGAAGTCTCGCTTCCCATCGGTCAAAAGGGCCATGCTGAAAAAAGTGTCAAAACCAGAAATGCAGGACAGGCCATGGAGAAATGGGAGCCTTGCTACACTGATGGGCGGGATGTAAATTGCCAAGAGCCACTCTGGAGAAGTGTCCGGTGAGTCCTGAAACATCTGAAAAACACAGCTTAGAGAGCATAGGGCACTTCCACTCATGGGGGTATAAATTGGGAAAATTAAAAATCAGCAAGACACAAGCACCCCAAAGTTTAGGGCTGCTCTGTTGACCAGGACCTCCACTTCATTCCACCTTAAATATCCCAGGAAAGAGAAAAATGGATAAAGAAGTTGTGGTCCTTATGTACAATGGAATATCACTCAGCCAGGAAATCAATGTCGTAAGGTTAGTAGCAGCATGATGAGTGGATTTAGGTACGACGATTCTAAGTGAAATAAGTCACACAGAAAAGGACACTTCTCATAAGGTATCACTGATAGAGGGAATGTAAAAACCGTTACACTTGAACTGAATTACAAAACAGAACAGAGTCACACATGCAGAAAACACACTATGGCTGCTTAACGGGAAAGGTGAGGTGGGGTGATACATAAAACAAGGGTATCAAATTAGCTCAGATACCGTTCCATAAACCCAATATGTAATAGACAAGACCTACTCCTTGCTCAGAGAACTGGACTCAACACGCCCTATTCACCGCACAAGAATATATCTGATTAATAATAATCGTAAAACCTATGTATTGATATCTCTCTGTTAGTGTGTCAAGTGGGTGTAAAGCGGCATAAACACAGCAGTGAAAAGCAGCTAAACCCCATTATAAAAATAAATTATTTTGAAACACCCATGAAACAAAGACAGTGAAAGAGAGAGAAATTCTTACACAATGCGTTCAGGGGCTGTGATGCAACCTGGATTGACCATATCTAGACGCACAGCTGGATGAGACATAAGGGTGGACACTCTTGGGGCTGAGAGGTTTGGTGAGGTTGGGTGAGCAAACGCAGACCCTTTAAAGGAATACTGCGTGGTACCCATCGCATGGGTCCCAAATCTCCAGGTTCAAGGGCATCTTCCTACATCAAAAACATGCATGAGAAACCCAGAAGATGGTACACCGTGTGATGGGGAAAGGTTTCTAAAACGCACCTCATTTCTCATCTCCTTGTGCCCGGGTTCGCCATTCCTGCCACTTTACTAGCAAGCTCCCTACTTGGAGCATCAGCACCTTTAACCTCCTGTTCCATACAGGTTGCAATTTGTCCTGAGCATAAACGGGAAGACGTGGAACCAACGAGAGACTAGCTCTTGGTGTTGGGACAGGCACAGGTCACTCTATTTTCCCATCAGAAAGAAGAATTAACCACAGGCTCAGCCTGACCCCCGGAACCAGAACAGGACCTGAAGCCATTCTGCGATTTTGCGGCCAGCTCCCATAAAAACGAGTTGTAAAATGGAGGTTCAGGGCACTGCAATTCACAAACCTGCAGAGTTATAAATGATAACTCTCGTCCACAAATATATTGAGGGAAGGCAAAGAAGAGGATTTGAAATCAAGGCAGAATTGCAGGAAACAGATTTCAGGAGGTAGATACGAATCGCCTTTAAAGCACATGAAAAGCGGCAAAACGTTGACAATGATGCCCTTGGCCAAAAAGGGCGTATGCGTTTTTTCCTGAATATATTCAGGAAAAAACGCATACGCCCTTTTTGGCCAACCAAGCAACCTGGAAAGGCAAATCAGCGCTACAAAGAAGTCTCGCTTCCCATCGGTCAAAAGGGCCATGCTGAAAAAAGTGTCAAAACCAGAAATGCAGGACAGGCCATGGAGAAATGGGAGCCTTGCTACACTGATGGGCGGGATGTAAATTGCCAAGAGCCACTCTGGAGAAGTGTCCGGTGAGTCCTGAAACATCTGAAAAACACAGCTTAGAGAGCATAGGGCACTTCCACTCATGGGGGTATAAATTGGGAAAATTAAAAATCAGCAAGACACAAGCACCCCAAAGTTTAGGGCTGCTCTGTTGACCAGGACCTCCACTTCATTCCACCTTAAATATCCCAGGAAAGAGAAAAATGGATAAAGAAGTTGTGGTCCTTATGTACAATGGAATATCACTCAGCCAGGAAATCAATGTCGTAAGGTTAGTAGCAGCATGATGAGTGGATTTATGTACGACGATTCTAAGTGAAATAAGTCACACAGAAAAGGACACTTCTCATAAGGTATCACTGATAGAGGGAATGTAAAAACCGTTACACTTGAACTGAATTACAAAACAGAACAGAGTCACACATGCAGAAAACACACTATGGCTGCTTAACGGGAAAGGTGAGGTGGGGTGATACATAAAACAAGGGTATCAAATTAGCTCAGATACCGTTCCATAAACCCAATATGTAATAGACAAGACCTACTCCTTGCTCAGAGAACTGGACTCAACACGCCCTATTCACCGCACAAGAATATATCTGACTAATAATAATCGTAAAACCTATGTATTGATATCTCTCTGTTAGTGTGTCAAGTGGGTGTAAAGCGGCATAAACACAGCAGTGAAAAGCAGCTAAACCCCATTATAAAAATAAATTACTTTGAAACACCCATGAAACAAAGACAGTGAAAGAGAGAGAAATTCTTACACAATGCGTTCAGGGGCTGTGATGCAACCTGGATTGACCATATCTAGACGCACAGCTGGATGAGACATAAGGGTGGACACTCTTGGGGCTGAGAGGTTTGGTGAGGTTAGGTGAGCAAACGCAGACCCTTTAAAGGAATACTGCGTGGTACCCATCACATGGGTCCCAAATCTCCAGGTTCAAGGGCATCTTCCTACATCAAAAACATGCATGAGAAACCCAGAAGATGGTACACCGTGTGATGGGGAAAGGTTTCTAAAACGCACCTCATTTCTCATCTCCTTGTGCCCGGGTTCGCCATTCCAGCCGCTTTACTAGCAAGCTCCCTACTTGGAGCATCAGCACCTTTAACCTCCTGTTCCGTACAGGTTGCAATTTGTCCTGAGCATAAACGGGAAGACGTGGAACCAACGTGAGACTAGCTCTTGGTGTTGGGACAGGCACAGGTCACTCTATTTTCCCATCAGAAAGAAGAATTAACCACAGGCTCAGCCTGCTCCCCGGAACCAGAACAGGGCCTGAAGCCATTATGCGATTTTGCGGCCAGCTCCCATAAAAACGAGTTGTAAAATGGAGGTTCAGGGCACTGCAATTCACAAACCTGTAGAGTTATAAATGATAACTCTCGTCCACAAATATATTGAGGGGAGGCAAAGAAGAGGATTTGAAATCAAGGCAGAATTGCAGGAAACAGATTTCAGGAGGTAGATACGAATCGCCTTTAAAGCACATGAAAAGCGGCAAAACGTTGACAATGATGCCCTTGGCCAAAAAGGGCGTATGCGTTTTTTCCTGAATATATTCAGGAAAAAACGCATACGCCCTTTTTGGCCAACCAAGCAACCTGGAAAGGCAAATCAGCGCTACAAACAAGTCTCGCTTCCCATCGGTCAAAAGGGCCATGCTGAAAAAAGTGTCAAAACCAGAAATGCAGGACAGGCCATGGAGAAATGGGAGCCTTGCTACACTGATGGGCGGGATGTAAATTGCCAAGAGCCACTCTGGAGAAGTGTCCGGTGAGTCCTGAAACATCTGAAAAACACAGCTTAGAGAGCATAGGGCACTTCCACTCATGGGGGTATAAATTGGGAAAATGAAAAATCAGCAAGACACAAGCACCCCAAAGTTTAGGGCTGCTCTGTTGACCAGGACCTCCACTTCATTCCACCTTAAATATCCCAGGAAAGAGAAAAATGGATAAAGAAGTTGTGGTCCTTATGTACAATGGAATATCACTCAGCCAGGAAATCAATGTCCTAAGGTTAGTAGCAGCATGATGAGTGGATTTAGGTACGACGATTCTAAGTGAAATAAGTCACACAGAAAAGGACACTTCTCATAAGGTATCACTGATAGAGGGAATGTAAAAACCGTTACACTTGAACTGAATTACAAAACAGAACAGAGTCACACATGCAGAAAACACACTATGGCTGCTTAACGGGAAAGGTGAGGTGGGGTGATACATAAAACAAGGGTATCAAATTAGCTCAGATACCGTTCCATAAACCCAATATGTAATAGACAAGACCTACTCCTTGCTCAGAGAACTGGACTCAACACGCCCTATTCACCGCACAAGAATATATCTGACTAATAATAATCGTAAAACCTATGTATTGATATCTCTCTGTTAGTGTGTCAAGTGGGTGTAAAGCGGCATAAACACAGCAGTGAAAAGCAGCTAAACCCCATTATAAAAATAAATTACTTTGAAACACCCATGAAACAAAGACAGTGAAAGAGAGAGAAATTCTTACACAATGCGTTCAGGGGCTGTGATGCAACCTGGATTGACCATATCTAGACGCACAGCTGGATGAGACATAAGGGTGGACACTCTTGGGGCTGAGAGGTTTGGTGAGGTTGGGTGAGCAAATGCAGACCCTTTAAAGGAATACTGCGTGGTACCCATCGCATGGGTCCCAAATCTCCAGGTTCAAGGGCATCTTCCTACATCAAAAACATGCATGAGAAACGCAGAAGATGGTACACCGTGTGATGGGGAAAGGTTTCTAAAACGCACCTCATTTCTCATCTCCTTGTGCCCGGGTTCGCCATTCCAGCCGCTTTACTAGCAAGCTCCCTACTTGGAGCATCAGCACCTTTAACCTCCTGTTCCGTAGAGGTTGCAATTTGTCCTGAGGATAAACGGGAAGACGTGGAACCAACGAGAGACTAGCTCTTGGTGTTGTGACAGGCACAGGTCACTCTATTTTCCCATCAGAAAGAAGAATTAACCACAGGCTCAGCCTGCCCCCCGGAACCAGAACAGGGCCTGAAGCCATTCTGCGATTTTGCGGCCAGCTCCCATAAAAACGAGTTGTAAAATGGAGGTTCAGGGCACTGCAATTCACAAACCTGCAGAGTTATAAATGATAACTCTCGTCCACAAATATATTGAGGGAAGGCAAAGAAGAGGATTTGAAATCAAGGCAGAATTGCACGAAACAGATTTCAGGAGGTAGATACGAATCGCCTTTAAAGCACATGAAAAGCGGCAAAACGTTGACAATGATGCCCTTGGCCAAAAAGGGCGTATGCGTTTTTTCCTGAATATATTCAGGAAAAAACGCATACGCCCTTTTTGGCCAACCAAGCAACCTGGAAAGGCAAATCAGCGCTACAGAGAAGTCTCGCTTCCCATCGGTCAAAAGGGCCATGCTGAAAAAAGTGTCAAAACCAGAAATGCAGGACAGGCCATGGAGAAATGGGAGCCTTGCTACACTGATGGGCGGGATGTAAATTGCCAAGAGCCACTCTGGAGAAGTGTCCGGTGAGTCCTGAAACATCTGAAAAACACAGCTTAGAGAGCATAGGGCACTTCCACTCATGGGGGTATAAATTGGGAAAATTAAAAATCAGCAAGACACAAGCACCCCAAAGTTTAGGGCTGCTCTGTTGACCAGGACCTCCACTTCATTCCACCTTAAATATCCCAGGAAAGAGAAAAATGGATAAAGAAGTTGTGGTCCTTATGTACAATGGAATATCACTCAGCCAGGAAATCAATGTCGTAAGGTTAGTAGCAGCATGATGAGTGGATTTAGGTACGACGATTCTAAGTGAAATAAGTCACACAGAAAAGGACACTTCTCATAAGGTATCACTGATAGAGGGAATGTAAAAACCGTTACACTTGAACTGAATTACAAAACAGAACAGAGTCACACATGCAGAAAACACACTATGGCTGCTTAACGGGAAAGGTGAGGTGGGGTGATACATAAAACAAGGGTATCAAATTAGCTCAGATACCGTTCCATAAACCCAATATGTAATAGACAAGACCTACTCCTTGCTCAGAGAACTGGACTCAACACGCCCTATTCACCGCACAAGAATATATCTGATTAATAATAATCGTAAAACCTATGTATTGATATCTCTCTGTTAGTGTGTCAAGTGGGTGTAAAGCGGCATAAACACAGCAGTGAAAAGCAGCTAAACCCCATTATAAAAATAAATTATTTTGAAACACCCATGAAACAAAGACAGTGAAAGAGAGAGAAATTCTTACACAATGCGTTCAGGGGCTGTGATGCAACCTGGATTGACCATATCTAGACGCACAGCTGGATGAGACATAAGGGTGGACACTCTTGGGGCTGAGAGGTTTGGTGAGGTTGGGTGAGCAAACGCAGACCCTTTAAAGGAATACTGCGTGGTACCCATCGCATGGGTCCCAAATCTCCAGGTTCAAGGGCATCTTCCTACATCAAAAACATGCATGAGAAACCCAGAAGATGGTACACCGTGTGATGGGGAAAGGTTTCTAAAACGCACCTCATTTCTCATCTCCTTGTGCCCGGGTTCGCCATTCCTGCCACTTTACTAGCAAGCTCCCTACTTGGAGCATCAGCACCTTTAACCTCCTGTTCCATACAGGTTGCAATTTGTCCTGAGCATAAACGGGAAGACGTGGAACCAACGAGAGACTAGCTCTTGGTGTTGGGACAGGCACAGGTCACTCTATTTTCCCATCAGAAAGAAGAATTAACCACAGGCTCAGCCTGACCCCCGGAACCAGAACAGGACCTGAAGCCATTCTGCGATTTTGCGGCCAGCTCCCATAAAAACGAGTTGTAAAATGGAGGTTCAGGGCACTGCAATTCACAAACCTGCAGAGTTATAAATGATAACTCTCGTCCACAAATATATTGAGGGAAGGCAAAGAAGAGGATTTGAAATCAAGGCAGAATTGCAGGAAACAGATTTCAGGAGGTAGATACGAATCGCCTTTAAAGCACATGAAAAGCGGCAAAACGTTGACAATGATGCCCTTGGCCAAAAAGGGCGTATGCGTTTTTTCCTGAATATATTCAGGAAAAAACGCATACGCCCTTTTTGGCCAACCAAGCAACCTGGAAAGGCAAATCAGCGCTACAAAGAAGTCTCGCTTCCCATCGGTCAAAAGGGCCATGCTGAAAAAAGTGTCAAAACCAGAAATGCAGGACAGGCCATGGAGAAATGGGAGCCTTGCTACACTGATGGGCGGGATGTAAATTGCCAAGAGCCACTCTGGAGAAGTGTCCGGTGAGTCCTGAAACATCTGAAAAACACAGCTTAGAGAGCATAGGGCACTTCCACTCATGGGGGTATAAATTGGGAAAATTAAAAATCAGCAAGACACAAGCACCCCAAAGTTTAGGGCTGCTCTGTTGACCAGGACCTCCACTTCATTCCACCTTAAATATCCCAGGAAAGAGAAAAATGGATAAAGAAGTTGTGGTCCTTATGTACAATGGAATATCACTCAGCCAGGAAATCAATGTCGTAAGGTTAGTAGCAGCATGATGAGTGGATTTAGGTACGACGATTCTAAGTGAAATAAGTCACACAGAAAAGGACACTTCTCATAAGGTATCACTGATAGAGGGAATGTAAAAACCGTTACACTTGAACTGAATTACAAAACAGAACAGAGTCACACATGCAGAAAACACACTATGGCTGCTTAACGGGAAAGGTGAGGTGGGGTGATACATAAAACAAGGGTATCAAATTAGCTCAGATACCGTTCCATAAACCCAATATGTAATAGACAAGACCTACTCCTTGCTCAGAGAACTGGACTCAACACGCCCTATTCACCGCACAAGAATATATCTGATTAATAATAATCGTAAAACCTATGTATTGATATCTCTCTGTTAGTGTGTCAAGTGGGTGTAAAGCGGCATAAACACAGCAGTGAAAAGCAGCTAAACCCCATTATAAAAATAAATTATTTTGAAACACCCATGAAACAAAGACAGTGAAAGAGAGAGAAATTCTTACACAATGCGTTCAGGGGCTGTGATGCAACCTGGATTGACCATATCTAGACGCACAGCTGGATGAGACATAAGGGTGGACACTCTTGGGGCTGAGAGGTTTGGTGAGGTTGGGTGAGCAAACGCAGACCCTTTAAAGGAATACTGCGTGGTACCCATCGCATGGGTCCCAAATCTCCAGGTTCAAGGGCATCTTCCTACATCAAAAACATGCATGAGAAACCCAGAAGATGGTACACCGTGTGATGGGGAAAGGTTTCTAAAACACACCTCATTTCTCATCTCCTTGTGCCCGGGTTCGCCATTCCAGCCTCTTTACTAGCAAGCTCCCTACTTGGAGCATCAGCACCTTTAACCTCCTGTTCCATACAGGTTGCAATTTGTCCTGAGGATAAATGGGAATACGTGGAACCAAAGAGAGACTAGCTCTTGGTGTTGGGACAGGCACAGGTCACTCTATTTTCCCATCAGAAAGAAGAATTAACCACAGGCTCAGCCTGCGCCCCGGAACCAGAACAGGGCCTGAAGCCATTCTGCGATTTTGCGGCCAGCTCCCATAAAAACGAGTTGTAAAATGGAGGTTCAGGGCACTGCAATTCACAAACCTGCAGAGTTATAAATGATAACTCTCGTCCACAAATATATTGAGGGAAGGCAAAAAAGAGGATTTGAAATCAAGGCAGAATTGCAGGAAACAGATTTCAGGAGGTAGATTCGAATCGCCTTTAAAGCACATGAAAAGCGGCAAAACGTTGACAATGATGCCCTTGGCCAAAAAGGGCGTATGCGTTTTTTCCTGAATATATACAGGAAAAAACGCATACGCCCTTTTTGGCCAACCAAGCAACCTGGAAAGGCAAATCAGCGCTACAAACAAGTCTCGCTTCCCATCGGTCAAAAGGGCCATGCTGAAAAAAGTGTCAAAACCAGAAATGCAGGACAGGCCATGGAGAAATGGGAGCCTTGCTACACTGATGGGCGGGATGTAAATTGCCAACAGCCACTCTGGAGAAGTGTACGGTGAGTCCTGAAACATCTAAAAAACACAGCTTAGAGAGCATAGGGCACTTCCACTCATGGGGGTATAAATTGGGAAAATGAAAAATCAGCAAGACACAAGCACCCCAAAGTTTAGGGCTGCTCTGTTGACAAGGACCTCCACTTCATTCCACCTTAAATATCCCAGGAAAGAGAAAAATGGATAAAGAAGTTGTGGTCCTTATGTACAATGGAATATCACTCAGCCAGGAAATCAATGTTGTAAGGTTAGTAGCAGCATGATGAGTGGATTTAGGTACGACGATTCTAAGTGAAATAAGTCACACAGAAAAGGACACTTCTCATAAGGTATCACTGATAGAGGGAATGTAAAAACCGTTACACTTGAACTGAATTACAAAACAGAACAGAGTCACACATGCAGAAAACACACTATGGCTGCTTAACGGGAAAGGTGAGGTGGGGTGATACATAAAACAAGGGTATCAAATTAGCTCAGATACCGTTCCATAAACCCAATATGTAATAGACAAGACCTACTCCTTGCTCAGAGAACTGGACTCAACACGCCCTATTCACCACACAAGAATATATCTGACTAATAATAATCGTAAAACCTATGTATTGATATCTCTCTGTTAGTGTGTCAAGTGGGTGTAAAGCGGCATAAACACAGCAGTGAAAAGCAGCTAAACCCCATTATAAAAATAAATTACTTTGAAACACCCATGAAACAAAGACAGTGAAAGAGAGAAATTCTTACACAATGCGTTCAGGAGCTGTGATGCAACCTGGTTTGACCATATCTAGACGCACAGCTGGATGAGACATAAGGGTGGACACTCTTGGGGCTGAGAGGTTTGGTGAGGTTGGGTGAGCAAACGCAGACCCTTTAAAGTAATACTGCGTGGTACCCATCACATGGGTCCCAAATCTCCAGGTTCAAGGGCATCTTCCTACATCAAAAACATGCATGAGAAACCCAGAAGATGGTACACCGTGTGATGGGGAAAGGTTTCTAAAACGCACCTCATTTCTCATCTCCTTGTGCCCGGGTTCGCCATTCCAGCCGCTTTACTAGCAAGCTCCCTACTTGGGGCATCAGCACCTTTAACCTCCTGTTCCGTAGAGGTTGCAATTTGTCCTGAGGATAAACGGGAAGACGTGGAACCAACGAGAGACTAGCTCTTGGTGTTGGGACAGGCACAGGTCACTCTATTTTCCCATCAGAAAGAAGAATTAACCACAGGCTCAGCCTGACCCCCGGAACCAGAACAGGACCTGAAGCCATTCTGCGATTTTGCGGCCAGCTCCCATAAAAACGAGTTGTAAAATGGAGGTTCAGGGCACTGCAATTCACAAACCTGCAGAGTTATAAATGATAACTCTCGTCCACAAATATATTGAGGGAAGGCAAAGAAGAGGATTTGAAATCAAGGCAGAATTGCAGGAAACAGATTTCAGGAGGTAGATACGAATCGCCTTTAAAGCACATGAAAAGCGGCAAAACGTTGACAATGATGCCCTTGGCCAAAAAGGGCGTATGCGTTTTTTCCTGAATATATTCAGGAAAAAACGCATACGCCCTTTTTGGCCAACCAAGCAACCTGGAAAGGCAAATCAGCGCTACAAAGAAGTCTCGCTTCCCATCGGTCAAAAGGGCCATGCTGAAAAAAGTGTCAAAACCAGAAATGCAGGACAGGCCATGGAGAAATGGGAGCCTTGCTACACTGATGGGCGGGATGTAAATTGCCAAGAGCCACTCTGGAGAAGTGTCCGGTGAGTCCTGAAACATCTGAAAAACACAGCTTAGAGAGCATAGGGCACTTCCACTCATGGGGGTATAAATTGGGAAAATTAAAAATCAGCAAGACACAAGCACCCCAAAGTTTAGGGCTGCTCTGTTGACCAGGACCTCCACTTCATTCCACCTTAAATATCCCAGGAAAGAGAAAAATGGATAAAGAAGTTGTGGTCCTTATGTACAATGGAATATCACTCAGCCAGGAAATCAATGTCGTAAGGTGAGTAGCAGCATGATGAGTGGATTTAGGTACGACGATTCTAAGTGAAATAAGTCACACAGAAAAGGACACTTCTCATAAGGTATCACTGATAGAGGGAATGTAAAAACCGTTACACTTGAACTGAATTACAAAACAGAACAGAGTCACACATGCAGAAAACACACTATGGCTGCTTAACGGGAAAGGTGAGGTGGGGTGATACATAAAACAAGGGTATCAAATTAGCTCAGATACCGTTCCATAAACCCAATATGTAATAGACAAGACCTACTCCTTGCTCAGAGAACTGGACTCAACACGCCCTATTCACCGCACAAGAATATATCTGACTAATAATAATCGTAAAACCTATGTATTGATATCTCTCTGTTAGTGTGTCAAGTGGGTGTAAAGCGGCATAAACACAGCAGTGAAAAGCAGCTAAACCCCATTATAAAAATAAATTACTTTGAAACAACCATGAAACAAAGACAGTGAAAGAGAGAGAAATTCTTACACAATGCGTTCAGGGTTTGTGATGCAACCTGGATTGACCATATCTAGACGCACAGCTGGATGAGACATAAGGGTGGACACTCTTGGGGCTGAGAGGTTTGGTGAGGTTGGGTGAGCAAACGCAGACCCTTTAAAGGAATACTGCGTGGTACCCATCGCATGGGTCCCAAATCTCCAGGTTCAAGGGCATCTTCCTACATCAAAAACATGCATGAGAAACCCAGAAGATGGTACACCGTGTGATGGGGAAAGGTTTCTAAAACACACCTCATTTCTCATCTCCTTGTGCCCGGGTTCGCCATTCCAGCCTCTTTACTAGCAAGCTCCCTACTTGGAGCATCAGCACCTTTAACCTCCTGTTCCATACAGGTTGCAATTTGTCCTGAGGATAAATGGGAATACGTGGAACCAAAGAGAGACTAGCTCTTGGTGTTGGGACAGGCACAGGTCACTCTATTTTCCCATCAGAAAGAAGAATTAACCACAGGCTCAGCCTGCGCCCCGGAACCAGAACAGGGCCTGAAGCCATTCTGCGATTTTGCGGCCAGCTCCCATAAAAACGAGTTGTAAAATGGAGGTTCAGGGCACTGCAATTCACAAACCTGCAGAGTTATAAATGATAACTCTCGTCCACAAATATATTGAGGGAAGGCAAAAAAGAGGATTTGAAATCAAGGCAGAATTGCAGGAAACAGATTTCAGGAGGTAGATTCGAATCGCCTTTAAAGCACATGAAAAGCGGCAAAACGTTGACAATGATGCCCTTGGCCAAAAAGGGCGTATGCGTTTTTTCCTGAATATATTCAGGAAAAAACGCATACGCCCTTTTTGGCCAACCAAGCAACCTGGAAAGGCAAATCAGCGCTACAAACAAGTCTCGCTTCCCATCGGTCAAAAGGGCCATGCTGAAAAAAGTGTCAAAACCAGAAATGCAGGACAGGCCATGGAGAAATGGGAGCCTTGCTACACTGATGGGCGGGATGTAAATTGCCAACAGCCACTCTGGAGAAGTGTACGGTGAGTCCTGAAACATCTAAAAAACACAGCTTAGAGAGCATAGGGCACTTCCACTCATGGGGGTATAAATTGGGAAAATGAAAAATCAGCAAGACACAAGCACCCCAAAGTTTAGGGCTGCTCTGTTGACAAGGACCTCCACTTCATTCCACCTTAAATATCCCAGGAAAGAGAAAAATGGATAAAGAAGTTGTGGTCCTTATGTACAATGGAATATCACTCAGCCAGGAAATCAATGTCGTAAGGTTAGTAGCAGCATGATGAGTGGATTTAGGTACGACGATTCTAAGTGAAATAAGTCACACAGAAAAGGACACTTCTCATAAGGTATCACTGATAGAGGGAATGTAAAAACCGTTACACTTGAACTGAATTACAAAACAGAACAGAGTCACACATGCAGAAAACACACTATGGCTGCTTAACGGGAAAGGTGAGGTGGGGTGATACATAAAACAAGGGTATCAAATTAGCTCAGATACCGTTCCATAAACCCAATATGTAATAGACAAGACCTACTCCTTGCTCAGAGAACTGGACTCAACACGCCCTATTCACCACACAAGAATATATCTGACTAATAATAATCGTAAAACCTATGTATTGATATCTCTCTGTTAGTGTGTCAAGTGGGTGTAAAGCGGCATAAACACAGCAGTGAAAAGCAGCTAAACCCCATTATAAAAATAAATTACTTTGAAACACCCATGAAACAAAGACAGTGAAAGAGAGAGAAATTCTTACACAATGCGTTCAGGAGCTGTGATGCAACCTGGTTTGACCATATCTAGACGCACAGCTGGATGAGACATAAGGGTGGACACTCTTGGGGCTGAGAGGTTTGGTGAGGTTGGGTGAGCAAACGCAGACCCTTTAAAGGAATACTGCGTGGTACCCATCACATGGGTCCCAAATCTCCAGGTTCAAGGGCATCTTCCTACATCAAAAACATGCATGAGAAACCCAGAAGATGGTACACCGTGTGATGGGGAAAGGTTTCTAAAACGCACCTCATTTCTCATCTCCTTGTGCCCGGGTTCGCCATTCCAGCCGCTTTACTAGCAAGCTCCCTACTTGGGGCATCAGCACCTTTAACCTCCTGTTCCGTAGAGGTTGCAATTTGTCCTGAGGATAAACGGGAAGACGTGGAACCAACGAGAGACTAGCTCTTGGTGTTGGGACAGGCACAGGTCACTCTATTTTCCCATCAGAAAGAAGAATTAACCACAGGCTCAGCCTGACCCCCGGAACCAGAACAGGACCTGAAGCCATTCTGCGATTTTGCGGCCAGCTCCCATAAAAACGAGTTGTAAAATGGAGGTTCAGGGCACTGCAATTCACAAACCTGCAGAGTTATAAATGATAACTCTCGTCCACAAATATATTGAGGGAAGGCAAAGAAGAGGATTTGAAATCAAGGCAGAATTGCAGGAAACAGATTTCAGGAGGTAGATACGAATCGCCTTTAAAGCACATGAAAAGCGGCAAAACGTTGACAATGATGCCCTTGGCCAAAAAGGGCGTATGCGTTTTTTCCTGAATATATTCAGGAAAAAACGCATACGCCCTTTTTGGCCAACCAAGCAACCTGGAAAGGCAAATCAGCGCTACAAAGAAGTCTCGCTTCCCATCGGTCAAAAGGGCCATGCTGAAAAAAGTGTCAAAACCAGAAATGCAGGACAGGCCATGGAGAAATGGGAGCCTTGCTACACTGATGGGCGGGATGTAAATTGCCAAGAGCCACTCTGGAGAAGTGTCCGGTGAGTCCTGAAACATCTGAAAAACACAGCTTAGAGAGCATAGGGCACTTCCACTCATGGGGGTATAAATTGGGAAAATTAAAAATCAGCAAGACACAAGCACCCCAAAGTTTAGGGCTGCTCTGTTGACCAGGACCTCCACTTCATTCCACCTTAAATATCCCAGGAAAGAGAAAAATGGATAAAGAAGTTGTGGTCCTTATGTACAATGGAATATCACTCAGCCAGGAAATCAATGTCGTAAGGTGAGTAGCAGCATGATGAGTGGATTTAGGTACGACGATTCTAAGTGAAATAAGTCACACAGAAAAGGACACTTCTCATAAGGTATCACTGATAGAGGGAATGTAAAAACCGTTACACTTGAACTGAATTACAAAACAGAACAGAGTCACACATGCAGAAAACACACTATGGCTGCTTAACGGGAAAGGTGAGGTGGGGTGATACATAAAACAAGGGTATCAAATTAGCTCAGATACCGTTCCATAAACCCAATATGTAATAGACAAGACCTACTCCTTGCTCAGAGAACTGGACTCAACACGCCCTATTCACCGCACAAGAATATATCTGACTAATAATAATCGTAAAACCTATGTATTGATATCTCTCTGTTAGTGTGTCAAGTGGGTGTAAAGCGGCATAAACACAGCAGTGAAAAGCAGCTAAACCCCATTATAAAAATAAATTACTTTGAAACAACCATGAAACAAAGACAGTGAAAGAGAGAGAAATTCTTACACAATGCGTTCAGGGTTTGTGATGCAACCTGGATTGACCATATCTAGACGCACAGCTGGATGAGACATAAGGGTGGACACTCTTGGGGCTGAGAGGTTTGGTGAGGTTGGGTGAGCAAACGCAGACCCTTTAAAGGAATACTGCGTGGTACCCATCGCATGGGTCCCAAATCTCCAGGTTCAAGGGCATCTTCCTACATCAAAAACATGCATGAGAAACCCAGAAGATGGTACACCGTGTGATGGGGAAAGGTTTCTAAAACACACCTCATTTCTCATCTCCTTGTGCCCGGGTTCGCCATTCCAGCCTCTTTACTAGCAAGCTCCCTACTTGGAGCATCAGCACCTTTAACCTCCTGTTCCATACAGGTTGCAATTTGTCCTGAGGATAAATGGGAATACGTGGAACCAAAGAGAGACTAGCTCTTGGTGTTGGGACAGGCACAGGTCACTCTATTTTCCCATCAGAAAGAAGAATTAACCACAGGCTCAGCCTGCGCCCCGGAACCAGAACAGGGCCTGAAGCCATTCTGCGATTTTGCGGCCAGCTCCCATAAAAACGAGTTGTAAAATGGAGGTTCAGGGCACTGCAATTCACAAACCTGCAGAGTTATAAATGATAACTCTCGTCCACAAATATATTGAGGGAAGGCAAAAAAGAGGATTTGAAATCAAGGCAGAATTGCAGGAAACAGATTTCAGGAGGTAGATTCGAATCGCCTTTAAAGCACATGAAAAGCGGCAAAACGTTGACAATGATGCCCTTGGCCAAAAAGGGCGTATGCGTTTTTTCCTGAATATATTCAGGAAAAAACGCATACGCCCTTTTTGGCCAACCAAGCAACCTGGAAAGGCAAATCAGCGCTACAAACAAGTCTCGCTTCCCATCGGTCAAAAGGGCCATGCTGAAAAAAGTGTCAAAACCAGAAATGCAGGACAGGCCATGGAGAAATGGGAGCCTTGCTACACTGATGGGCGGGATGTAAATTGCCAACAGCCACTCTGGAGAAGTGTACGGTGAGTCCTGAAACATCTAAAAAACACAGCTTAGAGAGCATAGGGCACTTCCACTCATGGGGGTATAAATTGGGAAAATGAAAAATCAGCAAGACACAAGCACCCCAAAGTTTAGGGCTGCTCTGTTGACAAGGACCTCCACTTCATTCCACCTTAAATATCCCAGGAAAGAGAAAAATGGATAAAGAAGTTGTGGTCCTTATGTACAATGGAATATCACTCAGCCAGGAAATCAATGTCGTAAGGTTAGTAGCAGCATGATGAGTGGATTTAGGTACGACGATTCTAAGTGAAATAAGTCACACAGAAAAGGACACTTCTCATAAGGTATCACTGATAGAGGGAATGTAAAAACCGTTACACTTGAACTGAATTACAAAACAGAACAGAGTCACACATGCAGAAAACACACTATGGCTGCTTAACGGGAAAGGTGAGGTGGGGTGATACATAAAACAAGGGTATCAAATTAGCTCAGATACCGTTCCATAAACCCAATATGTAATAGACAAGACCTACTCCTTGCTCAGAGAACTGGACTCAACACGCCCTATTCACCACACAAGAATATATCTGACTAATAATAATCGTAAAACCTATGTATTGATATCTCTCTGTTAGTGTGTCAAGTGGGTGTAAAGCGGCATAAACACAGCAGTGAAAAGCAGCTAAACCCCATTATAAAAATAAATTACTTTGAAACACCCATGAAACAAAGACAGTGAAAGAGAGAGAAATTCTTACACAATGCGTTCAGGAGCTGTGATGCAACCTGGTTTGACCATATCTAGACGCACAGCTGGATGAGACATAAGGGTGGACACTCTTGGGGCTGAGAGGTTTGGTGAGGTTGGGTGAGCAAACGCAGACCCTTTAAAGGAATACTGCGTGGTACCCATCACATGGGTCCCAAATCTCCAGGTTCAAGGGCATCTTCCTACATCAAAAACATGCATGAGAAACCCAGAAGATGGTACACCGTGTGATGGGGAAAGGTTTCTAAAACGCACCTCATTTCTCATCTCCTTGTGCCCGGGTTCGCCATTCCAGCCGCTTTACTAGCAAGCTCCCTACTTGGGGCATCAGCACCTTTAACCTCCTGTTCCGTAGAGGTTGCAATTTGTCCTGAGGATAAACGGGAAGACGTGGAACCAACGAGAGACTAGCTCTTGGTGTTGGGACAGGCACAGGTCACTCTATTTTCCCATCAGAAAGAAGAATTAACCACAGGCTCAGCCTGACCCCCGGAACCAGAACAGGACCTGAAGCCATTCTGCGATTTTGCGGCCAGCTCCCATAAAAACGAGTTGTAAAATGGAGGTTCAGGGCACTGCAATTCACAAACCTGCAGAGTTATAAATGATAACTCTCGTCCACAAATATATTGAGGGAAGGCAAAGAAGAGGATTTGAAATCAAGGCAGAATTGCAGGAAACAGATTTCAGGAGGTAGATACGAATCGCCTTTAAAGCACATGAAAAGCGGCAAAACGTTGACAATGATGCCCTTGGCCAAAAAGGGCGTATGCGTTTTTTCCTGAATATATTCAGGAAAAAACGCATACGCCCTTTTTGGCCAACCAAGCAACCTGGAAAGGCAAATCAGCGCTACAAAGAAGTCTCGCTTCCCATCGGTCAAAAGGGCCATGCTGAAAAAAGTGTCAAAACCAGAAATGCAGGACAGGCCATGGAGAAATGGGAGCCTTGCTACACTGATGGGCGGGATGTAAATTGCCAAGAGCCACTCTGGAGAAGTGTCCGGTGAGTCCTGAAACATCTGAAAAACACAGCTTAGAGAGCATAGGGCACTTCCACTCATGGGGGTATAAATTGGGAAAATTAAAAATCAGCAAGACACAAGCACCCCAAAGTTTAGGGCTGCTCTGTTGACCAGGACCTCCACTTCATTCCACCTTAAATATCCCAGGAAAGAGAAAAATGGATAAAGAAGTTGTGGTCCTTATGTACAATGGAATATCACTCAGCCAGGAAATCAATGTCGTAAGGTGAGTAGCAGCATGATGAGTGGATTTAGGTACGACGATTCTAAGTGAAATAAGTCACACAGAAAAGGACACTTCTCATAAGGTATCACTGATAGAGGGAATGTAAAAACCGTTACACTTGAACTGAATTACAAAACAGAACAGAGTCACACATGCAGAAAACACACTATGGCTGCTTAACGGGAAAGGTGAGGTGGGGTGATACATAAAACAAGGGTATCAAATTAGCTCAGATACCGTTCCATAAACCCAATATGTAATAGACAAGACCTACTCCTTGCTCAGAGAACTGGACTCAACACGCCCTATTCACCGCACAAGAATATATCTGATTAATAATAATCGTAAAACCTATGTATTGATATCTCTCTGTTAGTGTGTCAAGTGGGTGTAAAGCGGCATAAACACAGCAGTGAAAAGCAGCTAAACCCCATTATAAAAATAAATTATTTTGAAACACCCATGAAACAAAGACAGTGAAAGAGAGAGAAATTCTTACACAATGCGTTCAGGGGCTGTGATGCAACCTGGATTGACCATATCTAGACGCACAGCTGGATGAGACATAAGGGTGGACACTCTTGGGGCTGAGAGGTTTGGTGAGGTTGGGTGAGCAAACGCAGACCCTTTAAAGTAATACTGCGTGGTACCCATCGCATGGGTCCCAAATCTCCAGGTTCAAGGGCATCTTCCTACATCAAAAACATGCATGAGAAACCCAGAAGATGGTACACCGTGTGATGGGGAAACTTTCTAAAACACACCTCATTTCTCATCTCCTTGTGCCCGGGTTCGCCATTCCAGCCGCTTTACTAGCAAGCTCCCAACTTGGGGCATCAGCACCTTTAACCTCCTGTTCCGTAGAGGTTGCAATTTGTCCTGAGGATAAACGGGAAGACGTGGAACCAACGAGAGACTAGCTCTTGGTGTTGGGACAGGCACAGGTCACTCTATTTTCCCATCAGAAAGAAGAATTAACCACAGGCTCAGCCTGACCCCCGGAACCAGAACAGGACCTGAAGCCATTCTGCGATTTTGCGGCCAGCTTCCATAAAAACGAGTTGTAAAATGGAGGTTCAGGGCACTGCAATTCACAAACCTGCAGAGTTATAAATGATAACACTCGTCCACAAATATATTGAGGGAAGGCAAAGAAGAGGATTTGAAATCAAGGCAGAATTGCAGGAAACAGATTTCAGGAGGTAGATACGAATCGCCTTTAAAGCACATGAAAAGCGGCAAAACGTTGACAATGATGCCCTTGGCCAAAAAGGGCGTATGCGTTTTTTCCTGAATATATTCAGGAAAAAACGCATACGCCCTTTTTGGCCAACCAAGCAACCTGGAAAGGCAAATCAGCGCTACAAAGAAGTCTCGCTTCCCATCGGTCAAAAGGGCCATGCTGAAAAAAGTGTCAAAACCAGAAATGCAGGACAGGCCATGGAGAAATGGGAGCCTTGCTACACTGATGGGCGGGATGTAAATTGCCAAGAGCCACTCTGGAGAAGTGTCCGGTGAGTCCTGAAACATCTGAAAAACACAGCTTAGAGAGCATAGGGCACTTCCACTCATGGGGGTATAAATTGGGAAAATGAAAAATCAGCAAGACACAAGCACCCCAAAGTTTAGGGCTGCTCTGTTGACCAGGACCTCCACTTCATTCCACCTTAAATATCCCAGGAAAGAGAAAAATGGATAAAGAAGTTGTGGTCCTTATGTACAATGGAATATCACTCAGCCAGGAAATCAATGTCGTAAGGTTAGTAGCAGCATGATGAGTGGATTTAGGTACGACGATTCTAAGTGAAATAAGTCACACAGAAAAGGACACTTCTCATAAGGTATCACTGATAGAGGGAATGTAAAAACCGTTACACTTGAACTGAATTACAAAACAGAACAGAGTCACACATGCAGAAAACACACTATGGCTGCTTAACGGGAAAGGTGAGGTGGGGTGATACATAAAACAAGGGTATCAAATTAGCTCAGATACCGTTCCATAAACCCAATATGTAATAGACAAGACCTACTCCTTGCTCAGAGAACTGGACTCAACACGCCCTATTCACCGCACAAGAATATATCTGATTAATAATAATCGTAAAACCTATGTATTGATATCTCTCTGTTAGTGTGTCAAGTGGGTGTAAAGCGGCATAAACACAGCAGTGAAAAGCAGCTAAACCCCATTATAAAAATAAATTATTTTGAAACACCCATGAAACAAAGACAGTGAAAGAGAGAGAAATTCTTACACAATGCGTTCAGGGGCTGTGATGCAACCTGGATTGACCATATCTAGACGCACAGCTGGATGAGACATAAGGGTGGACACTCTTGGGGCTGAGAGGTTTGGTGAGGTTGGGTGAGCAAACGCAGACCCTTTAAAGGAATACTGCGTGGTACCCATCGCATGGGTCCCAAATCTCCAGGTTCAAGGGCATCTTCCTACATCAAAAACATGCATGAGAAACCCAGAAGATGGTACACCGTGTGATGGGGAAAGGTTTCTAAAACACACCTCATTTCTCATCTCCTTGTGCCCGGGTTCGCCATTCCAGCCTCTTTACTAGCAAGCTCCCTACTTGGGGCATCAGCACCTTTAACCTCCTGTTCCGTAGAGGTTGCAATTTGTCCTGAGCATAAACGGGAAGACGTGGAACCAACGAGAGACTAGCTCTTGGTGTTGGGACAGGCACAGGTCACTCTATTTTCCCATCAGAAAGAAGAATTAACCACAGGCTCAGCCTGACCCCCGGAACCAGAACAGGACCTGAAGCCATTCTGCGATTTTGCGGCCAGCTCCCATAAAAACGAGTTGTAAAATGGAGGTTCAGGGCACTGCAATTCACAAACCTGCAGAGTTATAAATGATAACTCTCGTCCACAAATATATTGAGGGAAGGCAAAGAAGAGGATTTGAAATCAAGGCAGAATTGCAGGAAACAGATTCCAGGAGGTAGATACGAATCGCCTTTAAAGCACATGAAAAGCGGCAAAACGTTGACAATGATGCCCTTGGCCAAAAAGGGCGTATGCGTTTTTTCCTGAATATATTCAGGAAAAAACGCATACGCCCTTTTTGGCCAACCAAGCAACCTGGAAAGGCAAATCAGCGCTACAGAGAAGTCTCGCTTCCCATCGGTCAAAAGGGCCATGCTGAAAAAAGTGTCAAAACCAGAAATGCAGGACAGGCCATGGAGAAATGGGAGCCTTGCTACACTGATGGGCGGGATGTAAATTGCCAAGAGCCACTCTGGAGAAGTGTCCGGTGAGTCCTGAAACATCTGAAAAACACAGCTTAGAGAGCATAGGGCACTTCCACTCATGGGGGTATAAATTGGGAAAATTAAAAATCAGCAAGACACAAGCACCCCAAAGTTTAGGGCTGCTCTGTTGACCAGGACCTCCACTTCATTCCACCTTAAATATCCCAGGAAAGAGAAAAATGGATAAAGAAGTTGTGGTCCTTATGTACAATGGAATATCACTCAGCCAGGAAATCAATGTCGTAAGGTGAGTAGCAGCATGATGAGTGGATTTAGGTACGACGATTCTAAGTGAAATAAGTCACACAGAAAAGGACACTTCTCATAAGGTATCACTGATAGAGGGAATGTAAAAACCGTTACACTTGAACTGAATTACAAAACAGAACAGAGTCACACATGCAGAAAACACACTATGGCTGCTTAACGGGAAAGGTGAGGTGGGGTGATACATAAAACAAGGGTATCAAATTAGCTCAGATACCGTTCCATAAACCCAATATGTAATAGACAAGACCTACTCCTTGCTCAGAGAACTGGACTCAACAAGCCCTATTCACCGCACAAGAATATATCTGACTAATAATAATCGTAAAACCTATGTATTGATATCTCTCTGTTAGTGTGTCAAGTGGGTGTAAAGCGGCATAAACACAGCAGTGAAAAGCAGCTAAACCCCATTATAAAAATAAATTATTTTGAAACACCCATGAAACAAAGACAGTGAAAGAGAGAGAAATTCTTACACAATGCGTTCAGGGGCTGTGATGCAACCTGGATTGACCATATCTAGACGCACAGCTGGATGAGACATAAGGGTGGACACTCTTGGGGCTGAGAGGTTTGGTGAGGTTGGGTGAGCAAACGCAGACCCTTTAAAGGAATACTGCGTGGTACCCATCGCATGGGTCCCAAATCTCCAGGTTCAAGGGCATCTTCCTACATCAAAAACATGCATGAGAAACCCAGAAGATGGTACACCGTGTGATGGGGAAAGGTTTCTAAAACACACCTCATTTCTCATCTCCTTGTGCCCGGGTTCGCCATTCCAGCCTCTTTACTAGCAAGCTCCCTACTTGGAGCATCAGCACCTTTAACCTCCTGTTCCATACAGGTTGCAATTTGTCCTGAGGATAAATGGGAATACGTGGAACCAAAGAGAGACTAGCTCTTGGTGTTGGGACAGGCACAGGTCACTCTATTTTCCCATCAGAAAGAAGAATTAACCACAGGCTCAGCCTGCGCCCCGGAACCAGAACAGGGCCTGAAGCCATTCTGCGATTTTGCGGCCAGCTCCCATAAAAACGAGTTGTAAAATGGAGGTTCAGGGCACTGCAATTCACAAACCTGCAGAGTTATAAATGATAACTCTCGTCCACAAATATATTGAGGGAAGGCAAAAAAGAGGATTTGAAATCAAGGCAGAATTGCAGGAAACAGATTTCAGGAGGTAGATTCGAATCGCCTTTAAAGCACATGAAAAGCGGCAAAACGTTGACAATGATGCCCTTGGCCAAAAAGGGCGTATGCGTTTTTTCCTGAATATATTCAGGAAAAAACGCATACGCCCTTTTTGGCCAACCAAGCAACCTGGAAAGGCAAATCAGCGCTACAAACAAGTCTCGCTTCCCATCGGTCAAAAGGGCCATGCTGAAAAAAGTGTCAAAACCAGAAATGCAGGACAGGCCATGGAGAAATGGGAGCCTTGCTACACTGATGGGCGGGATGTAAATTGCCAACAGCCACTCTGGAGAAGTGTACGGTGAGTCCTGAAACATCTAAAAAACACAGCTTAGAGAGCATAGGGCACTTCCACTCATGGGGGTATAAATTGGGAAAATGAAAAATCAGCAAGACACAAGCACCCCAAAGTTTAGGGCTGCTCTGTTGACAAGGACCTCCACTTCATTCCACCTTAAATATCCCAGGAAAGAGAAAAATGGATAAAGAAGTTGTGGTCCTTATGTACAATGGAATATCACTCAGCCAGGAAATCAATGTCGTAAGGTTAGTAGCAGCATGATGAGTGGATTTAGGTACGACGATTCTAAGTGAAATAAGTCACACAGAAAAGGACACTTCTCATAAGGTATCACTGATAGAGGGAATGTAAAAACCGTTACACTTGAACTGAATTACAAAACAGAACAGAGTCACACATGCAGAAAACACACTATGGCTGCTTAACGGGAAAGGTGAGGTGGGGTGATACATAAAACAAGGGTATCAAATTAGCTCAGATACCGTTCCATAAACCCAATATGTAATAGACAAGACCTACTCCTTGCTCAGAGAACTGGACTCAACACGCCCTATTCACCACACAAGAATATATCTGACTAATAATAATCGTAAAACCTATGTATTGATATCTCTCTGTTAGTGTGTCAAGTGGGTGTAAAGCGGCATAAACACAGCAGTGAAAAGCAGATAAACCCCATTATAAAAATAAATTACTTTGAAACACCCATGAAACAAAGACAGTGAAAGAGAGAGAAATTCTTACACAATGCGTTCAGGAGCTGTGATGCAACCTGGTTTGACCATATCTAGACGCACAGCTGGATGAGACATAAGGGTGGACACTCTTGGGGCTGAGAGGTTTGGTGAGGTTGGGTGAGCAAACGCAGACCCTTTAAAGTAATACTGCGTGGTACCCATCACATGGGTCCCAAATCTCCAGGTTCAAGGGCATCTTCCTACATCAAAAACATGCATGAGAAACCCAGAAGATGGTACACCGTGTGATGGGGAAAGGTTTCTAAAACGCACCTCATTTCTCATCTCCTTGTGCCCGGGTTCGCCATTCCAGCCGCTTTACTAGCAAGCTCCCTACGTGGGGCATCAGCACCTTTAACCTCCTGTTCCGTAGAGGTTGCAATTTGTCCTGAGCATAAACGGGAAGACGTGGAACCAACGAGAGACTAGCTCTTGGTGTTGGGACAGGCACAGGTCACTCTATTTTCCCATCAGAAAGAAGAATTAACCACAGGCTCAGCCTGACCCCCGGAACCAGAACAGGACCTGAAGCCATTCTGCGATTTTGCGGCCAGCTCCCATAAAAACGAGTTGTAAAATGGAGGTTCAGGGCACTGCAATTCACAAACCTGCAGAGTTATAAATGATAACTCTCGTCCACAAATATATTGAGGGAAGGCAAAGAAGAGGATTTGAAATCAAGGCAGAATTGCAGGAAACAGATTTCAGGAGGTAGATACGAATCGCCTTTAAAGCACATGAAAAGCGGCAAAACGTTGACAATGATGCCCTTGGCCAAAAAGGGCGTATGCGTTTTTTCCTGAATATATTCAGGAAAAAACGCATACGCCCTTTTTGGCCAACCAAGCAACCTGGAAAGGCAAATCAGCGCTACAAAGAAGTCTCGCTTCCCATCGGTCAAAAGGGCCATGCTGAAAAAAGTGTCAAAACCAGAAATGCAGGACAGGCCATGGAGAAATGGGAGCCTTGCTACACTGATGGGCGGGATGTAAATTGCCAAGAGCCACTCTGGAGAAGTGTCCGGTGAGTCCTGAAACATCTGAAAAACACAGCTTAGAGAGCATAGGGCACTTCCACTCATGGGGGTATAAATTGGGAAAATGAAAAATCAGCAAGACACAAGCACCCCAAAGTTTAGGGCTGCTCTGTTGACCAGGACCTCCACTTCATTCCACCTTAAATATCCCAGGAAAGAGAAAAATGGATAAAGAAGTTGTGGTCCTTATGTACAATGGAATATCACTCAGCCATGAAATCAATGTCATAAGGTGAGTAGCAGCATGATGAGTGGATTTAGGTACGACGATTCTAAGTGAAATAAGTCACACAGAAAAGGACACTTCTCATAAGGTATCACTGATAGAGGGAATGTAAAAACCGTTACACTTGAACTGAATTACAAAACAGAACAGAGTCACACATGCAGAAAACACACTATGGCTGCTTAACGGGAAAGGTGAGGTGGGGTGATACATAAAACAAGGGTATCAAATTAGCTCAGATACCGTTCCATAAACCCAATATGTAATAGACAAGACCTACTCCTTGCTCAGAGAACTGGACTCAACACGCCCTATTCACCGCACAAGAATATATCTGACTAATAATAATCGTAAAACCTATGTATTGATATCTCTCTGTTAGTGTGTCAAGTGGGTGTAAAGCGGCATAAACACAGCAGTGAAAAGCAGCTAAACCCCATTATAAAAATAAATTATTTTGAAACACCCATGAAACAAAGACAGTGAAAGAGAGAGAAATTCTTACACAATGCGTTCAGGGGCTGTGATGCAACCTGGATTGACCATATCTAGACGCACAGCTGGATGAGACATAAGGGTGGACACTCTTGGGGCTGAGAGGTTTGGTGAGGTTGGGTGAGCAAACGCAGACCCTTTAAAGGAATACTGCGTGGTACCCATCGCATGGGTCCCAAATCTCCAGGTTCAAGGGCATCTTCCTACATCAAAAACATGCATGAGAAACCCAGAAGATGGTACACCGTGTGATGGGGAAAGGTTTCTAAAACACACCTCATTTCTCATCTCCTTGTGCCCGGGTTCGCCATTCCAGCCTCTTTACTAGCAAGCTCCCTACTTGGAGCATCAGCACCTTTAACCTCCTGTTCCATACAGGTTGCAATTTGTCCTGAGGATAAATGGGAATACGTGGAACCAAAGAGAGACTAGCTCTTGGTGTTGGGACAGGCACAGGTCACTCTATTTTCCCATCAGAAAGAAGAATTAACCACAGGCTCAGCCTGCGCCCCGGAACCAGAACAGGGCCTGAAGCCATTCTGCGATTTTGCGGCCAGCTCCCATAAAAACGAGTTGTAAAATGGAGGTTCAGGGCACTGCAATTCACAAACCTGCAGAGTTATAAATGATAACTCTCGTCCACAAATATATTGAGGGAAGGCAAAAAAGAGGATTTGAAATCAAGGCAGAATTGCAGGAAACAGATTTCAGGAGGTAGATTCGAATCGCCTTTAAAGCACATGAAAAGCGGCAAAACGTTGACAATGATGCCCTTGGCCAAAAAGGGCGTATGCGTTTTTTCCTGAATATATACAGGAAAAAACGCATACGCCCTTTTTGGCCAACCAAGCAACCTGGAAATGCAAATCAGCGCTACAAACAAGTCTCGCTTCCCATCGGTCAAAAGGGCCATGCTGAAAAAAGTGTCAAAACCAGAAATGCAGGACAGGCCATGGAGAAATGGGAGCCTTGCTACACTGATGGGCGGGATGTAAATTGCCAACAGCCACTCTGGAGAAGTGTACGGTGAGTCCTGAAACATCTAAGAAACACAGCTTAGAGAGCATAGGGCACTTCCACTCATGGGGGTATAAATTGGGAAAATGAAAAATCAGCAAGACACAAGCACCCCAAAGTTTAGGGCTGCTCTGTTGACCAGGACCTCCACTTCATTCCACCTTAAATATCCCAGGAAAGAGAAAAATGGATAAAGAAGTTGTGGTCCTTATGTACAATGGAATACCACTCAGCCATGAAATCAATGTCGTAAGGTTAGTAGCAGCATGATGAGTGGATTTAGGTACGACGATTCTAAGTGAAATAAGTCACACAGAAAAGGACACTTCTCATAAGGTATCACTGATAGAGGGAATGTAAAAACCGTTACACTTGAACTGAATTACAAAACAGAACAGAGTCACACATGCAGAAAACACACTATGGCTGCTTAACGGGAAAGGTGAGGTGGGGTGATACATAAAACAAGGGTATCAAATTAGCTCAGATACCGTTCCATAAACCCAATATGTAATAGACAAGACCTACTCCTTGCTCAGAGAACTGGACTCAACACGCCCTATTCACCGCACAAGAATATATCTGACTAATAATAATCGTAAAACCTATGTATTGATATCTCTCTGTTAGTGTGTCAAGTGGGTGTAAAGCGGCATAAACACAGCAGTGAAAAGCAGCTAAACCCCATTATAAAAATAAATTACTTTGAAACACCCATGAAACAAAGACAGTGAAAGAGAGAGAAATTCTTACACAATGCGTTCAGGTGCTGTGATGCAACCTGGATTGACCATATCTAGACGCACAGCTGGATGAGACATAAGGGTGGACACTCTTGGGGCTGAGAGGTTTGGTGAGGTTGGGTGAGCAAACGCAGACCCTTTAAAGGAATACTGCATGGTACCCATCGCATGGGTCCCAAATCTCCAGGTTCAAGGGCATCTTCCTACATCAAAAACATGCATGAGAAACCCAGAAGATGGTACACCGTGTGATGGGGAAAGGTTTCTAAAACACACCTCATTTCTCATCTCCTTGTGCCCGGGTTCGCCATTCCAGCCTCTTTACTAGCAAGCTCCCTACTTGGAGCATCAGCACCTTTAACCTCCTGTTCCATACAGGTTGCAATTTGTCCTGAGGATAAATGGGAATACGTGGAACCAAAGAGAGACTAGCTCTTGGTGTTGGGACAGGCACAGGTCACTCTATTTTCCCATCAGAAAGAAGAATTAACCACAGGCTCAGCCTGCGCCCCGGAACCAGAACAGGGCCTGAAGCCATTCTGCGATTTTGCGGCCAGCTCCCATAAAAACGAGTTGTAAAATGGAGGTTCAGGGCACTGCAATTCACAAACCTGCAGAATTATAAATGATAACTCTCGTCCACAAATATATTGAGGGAAGGCAAAAAAGAGGATTTGAAATCAAGGCAGAATTGCAGGAAACAGATTTCAGGAGGTAGATTCGAATCGCCTTTAAAGCACATGAAAAGCGGCAAAACGTTGACAATGATGCCCTTGGCCAAAAAGGGCATATGCGTTTTTTCCTGAATATATACAGGAAAAAACGCATACGCCCTTTTTGGCCAACCAAGCAACCTGGAAATGCAAATCAGCGCTACAAACAAGTCTCGCTTCCCATCGGTCAAAAGGGCCATGCTGAAAAAAGTGTCAAAACCAGAAATGCAGGACAGGCCATGGAGAAATGGGAGCCTTGCTACACTGATGGGCGGGATGTAAATTGCCAACAGCCACTCTGGAGAAGTGTACGGTGAGTCCTGAAACATCTAAAAAACACAGCTTAGAGAGCATAGGGCACTTCCACTCATGGGGGTATAAATTGGGAAAATGAAAAATCAGCAAGACACAAGCACCCCAAAGTTTAGGGCTGCTCTGTTGACAAGGACCTCCACTTCATTCCACCTTAAATATCCCAGGAAAGAGAAAAATGGATAAAGAAGTTGTGGTCCTTATGTACAATGGAATATCACTCAGCCAGGAAATCAATGTCGTAAGGTTAGTAGCAGCATGATGAGTGGATTTAGGTACGACGATTCTAAGTGAAATAAGTCACACAGAAAAGGACACTTCTCATAAGGTATCACTGATAGAGGGAATGTAAAAACCGTTACACTTGAACTGAATTACAAAACAGAACAGAGTCACACATGCAGAAAACACACTATGGCTGCTTAATGGGAAAGGTGAGGTGGGGTGATACATAAAACAAGGGTATCAAATTAGCTCAGATACCGTTCCATAAACCCAATATGTAATAGACAAGACCTACTCCTTGCTCAGAGAACTGGACTCAACACGCCCTATTCACCGCACAAGAATATATCTGACTAATAATAATCGTAAAACCTATGTATTGATATCTCTCTGTTAGTGTGTCAAGTGGGTGTAAAGCGGCATAAACACAGCAGTGAAAAGCAGCTAAACCCCATTATAAAAATAAATTACTTTGAAACACCCATGAAACAAAGACAGTGAAAGAGAGAGAAATTCTTACACAATGCGTTCAGGAGCTGTGATGCAACCTGGTTTGACCATATCTAGACGCACAGCTGGATGAGACATAAGGGTGGACACTCTTGGGGCTGAGAGGTTTGGTGAGGTTGGGTGAGCAAACGCAGACCCTTTAAAGGAATACTGCGTGGTACCCATCACATGGGTCCCAAATCTCCAGGTTCAAGGGCATCTTCCTACATCAAAAACATGCATGAGAAACCCAGAAGATGGTACACCGTGTGATGGGGAAAGGTTTCTAAAACGCACCTCATTTCTCATCTCCTTGTGCCCGGGTTCGCCATTCCAGCCGCTTTACTAGCAAGCTCCCTACTTGGGGCATCAGCACCTTTAACCTCCTGTTCCGTAGAGGTTGCAATTTGTCCTGAGGATAAACGGGAAGACGTGGAACCAACGAGAGACTAGCTCTTGGTGTTGGGACAGGCACAGGCCACTCTATTTTCCCATCAGAAAGAAGAATTAACCACAGGCTCAGCCTGACCCCCGGAACCAGAACAGGGCCTGAAGCCATTCTGCGATTTTGCGGCCAGCTCCCATAAAAACGAGTTGTAAAATGGAGGTTCAGGGCACTGCAATTCACAAACCTGCAGAGTTATAAATGATAACTCTCGTCCACAAATATATTGAGGGAAGGCAAAGAAGAGGATTTGAAATCAAGGCAGAATTGCAGGAAACAGATTTCAGGAGGTAGATACGAATCGCCTTTAAAGCACATGAAAAGCGGCAAAACGTTGACAATGATGCCCTTGGCCAAAAAGGGCGTATGCGTTTTTTCCTGAATATATTCAAGAAAAAACGCATACGCCCTTTTTGGCCAACCAAGCAACCTGGAAAGGCAAATCAGCGCTACAAAGAAGTCTCGCTTCCCATCGGTCAAAAGGGCCATGCTGAAAAAAGTGTCAAAACCAGAAATGCAGGACAGGCCATGGAGAAATGGGAGCCTTGCTACACTGATGGGCGGGATGTAAATTGCCAAGAGCCACTCTGGAGAAGTGTCCGGTGAGTCCTGAAACATCTGAAAAACACACCTTAGAGAGCATAGGGCACTTCCACTCATGGGGGTATAAATTGGGAAAATTAAAAATCAGCAAGACACAAGCACCCCAAAGTTTAGGGCTGCTCTGTTGACCAGGACCTCCACTTCATTCCACCTTAAATATCCCAGGAAAGAGAAAAATGGATAAAGAAGTTGTGGTCCTTATGTACAATGGAATACCACTCAGCCATGAAATCAATGTCGTAAGGTTAGTAGCAGCATGATGAGTGGATTTAGGTACGACGATTCTAAGTGAAATAAGTCACACAGAAAAGGACACTTCTCATAAGGTATCACTGATAGAGGGAATGTAAAAACCGTTACACTTGAACTGAATTACAAAACAGAACAGAGTCACACATGCAGAAAACACACTATGGCTGCTTAACGGGAAAGGTGAGGTGGGGTGATACATAAAACAAGGGTATCAAATTAGCTCAGATACCGTTCCATAAACCCAATATGTAATAGACAAGACCTACTCCTTGCTCAGAGAACTGGACTCAACACGCCCTATTCACCGCACAAGAATATATCTGACTAATAATAATCGTAAAACCTATGTATTGATATCTCTCTGTTAGTGTGTCAAGTGGGTGTAAAGCGGCATAAACACAGCAGTGAAAAGCAGCTAAACCCCATTATAAAAATAAATTACTTTGAAACACCCATGAAACAAAGACAGTGAAAGAGAGAGAAATTCTTACACAATGCGTTCAGGTGCTGTGATGCAACCTGGATTGACCATATCTAGACGCACAGCTGGATGAGACATAAGGGTGGACACTCTTGGGGCTGAGAGGTTTGGTGAGGTTGGGTGAGCAAACGCAGACCCTTTAAAGGAATACTGCATGGTACCCATCGCATGGGTCCCAAATCTCCAGGTTCAAGGGCATCTTCCTACATCAAAAACATGCATGAGAAACCCAGAAGATGGTACACCGTGTGATGGGGAAATGTTTCTAAAACGCACCTCATTTCTCATCTCCTTGTGCCCGGGTTCGCCATTCCAGCCTCTTTACTAGCAAGCTCCCTACTTGGAGCATCAGCACCTTTAACCTCCTGTTCCATACAGGTTGCAATTTGTCCTGAGGATAAACGGGAAGACGTGGAACCAACGAGAGACTAGCTCTTGGTGTTGGGACAGGCACAGGTCACTCTATTTTCCCATCAGAAAGAAGAATTAACCACAGGCTCAGCCTGCGCCCCAGAACCAGAACAGGGCCTGAAGCCATTCTGCGATTTTGCGGCCAGCTCCCATAAAAACGAGTTGTAAAATGGAGGTTCAGGGCACTGCAATTCACAAACCTACAGAGTTATAAATGATAACTGTCGTCCACAAATATATTGAGGGAAGGCAAAGAAGAGGATTTGAAATCAAGGCAGAATTGCAGGAAACAGATTTCAGGAGGTAGATACGAATCACCTTTAAAGCACATGAAAAGCGGCAAAACGTTGACAATGATGCCCTTGGCCAAAAAGGGCGTATGCGTTTTTTCCTGAATATATTCAGGAAAAAACGCATACGCCCTTTTTGGCCAACCAAGCAACCTGGAAAGGCAAATCAGCGCTACAAAGAAGTCTCGCTTCCCATCGGTCAAAAGGGCCATGCTGAAAAAAGTGTCAAAACCAGAAATGCAGGACAGGCCATGGAGAAATGGGAGCCTTGCTACACTGATGGGCGGGATGTAAATTGCCAAGAGCCACTCTGGAGAAGTGTCCGGTGAGTCCTGAAACATCTGAAAAACACAGCTTAGAGAGCATAGGGCACTTCCACTCATGGGGGTATAAATTGGGAAAATTAAAAATCAGCAAGACACAAGCACCCCAAAGTTTAGGGCTGCTCTGTTGACCAGGACCTCCACTTCATTCCACCTTAAATATCCCAGGAAAGAGAAAAATGGATAAAGAAGTTGTGGTCCTTATGTACAATGGAATATCACTCAGCCAGGAAATCAATGTCGTAAGGTTAGTAGCAGCATGATGAGTGGATTTAGGTACGACGATTCTAATTGAAATAAGTCACACAGAAAAGGACACTTCTCATAAGGTATCACTTTTAGAGGGAATGTAAAAACCGTTACACTTGAACTGAATTACAAAACAGAACAGAGTCACACATGCAGAAAACACACTATGGCTGCTTAACGGGAAAGGTGAGGTGGGGTGATACATAAAACAAGGGTATCAAATTAGCTCAGATACCGTTCCATAAACCCAATATGTAATAGACAAGACCTACTCCTTGCTCAGAGAACTGGACTCAACACGCCCTATTCACCGCACAAGAATATATCTGACTAATAATAATCGTAAAACCTATGTATAGATATCTCTCTGTTAGTGTGTCAAGTGGGTGTAAAGCGGCATAAACACAGCAGTGAAAAGCAGCTAAACCCCATTATAAAAATAAATTACTTTGAAACACCCATGAAACAAAGACAGTGAAAGAGAGAGAAATTCTTACACAATGCGTTCAGGGGCTGTGATGCAACCTGGATTGACTATATCTAGACGCACAGCTGGATGAGACATAAGGGTGGACACTCTTGGGGCTGAGAGGTTTGGTGAGGTTGGGTGAGCAAACGCAGACCCTTTAAAGGAATACTGCGTGGTACCCATCGCATGGGTCCCAAATCTCCAGGTTCAAGGGCATCTTCCTACATCAAAAACATGCATGAGAAACCCAGAAGATGGTACACCGTGTGATGGGGAAAGGTTTCTAAAACACACCTCATTTCTCATCTCCTTGTGCCCGGGTTCGCCATTCCAGCCTCTTTACTAGCAAGCTCCCTACTTGGAGCATCAGCACCTTTAACCTCCTGTTCCATACAGGTTGCAATTTGTCCTGAGGATAAATGGGAATACGTGGAACCAAAGAGAGACTAGCTCTTGGTGTTGGGACAGGCACAGGTCACTCTATTTTCCCATCAGAAAGAAGAATTAACCACAGGCTCAGCCTGCGCCCCGGAACCAGAACAGGGCCTGAAGCCATTCTGCGATTTTGCGGCCAGCTCCCATAAAAACGAGTTGTAAAATGGAGGTTCAGGGCACTGCAATTCACAAACCTGCAGAGTTATAAATGATAACTCTCGTCCACAAATATATTGAGGGAAGGCAAAAAAGAGGATTTGAAATCAAGGCAGAATTGCAGGAAACAGATTTCAGGAGGTAGATTCGAATCGCCTTTAAAGCACATGAAAAGCGGCAAAACGTTGACAATGATGCCCTTGGCCAAAAAGGGCATATGCGTTTTTTCCTGAATATATACAGGAAAAAACGCATACGCCCTTTTTGGCCAACCAAGCAACCTGGAAATGCAAATCAGCGCTACAAACAAGTCTCGCTTCCCATCGGTCAAAAGGGCCATGCTGAAAAAAGTGTCAAAACCAGAAATGCAGGACAGGCCATGGAGAAATGGGAGCCTTGCTACACTGATGGGCGGGATGTAAATTGCCAACAGCCACTCTGGAGAAGTGTACGGTGAGTCCTGAAACATCTAAAAAACACAGCTTAGAGAGCATAGGGCACTTCCACTCATGGGGGTATAAATTGGGAAAATGAAAAATCAGCAAGACACAAGCACCCCAAAGTTTAGGGCTGCTCTGTTGACAAGGACCTCCACTTCATTCCACCTTAAATATCCCAGGAAAGAGAAAAATGGATAAAGAAGTTGTGGTCCTTATGTACAATGGAATATCACTCAGCCAGGAAATCAATGTCGTAAGGTTAGTAGCAGCATGATGAGTGGATTTAGGTACGACGATTCTAAGTGAAATAAGTCACACAGAAAAGGACACTTCTCATAAGGTATCACTGATAGAGGGAATGTAAAAACCGTTACACTTGAACTGAATTACAAAACAGAACAGAGTCACACATGCAGAAAACACACTATGGCTGCTTAATGGGAAAGGTGAGGTGGGGTGATACATAAAACAAGGGTATCAAATTAGCTCAGATACCGTTCCATAAACCCAATATGTAATAGACAAGACCTACTCCTTGCTCAGAGAACTGGACTCAACACGCCCTATTCACCGCACAAGAATATATCTGACTAATAATAATCGTAAAACCTATGTATTGATATCTCTCTGTTAGTGTGTCAAGTGGGTGTAAAGCGGCATAAACACAGCAGTGAAAAGCAGCTAAACCCCATTATAAAAATAAATTACTTTGAAACACCCATGAAACAAAGACAGTGAAAGAGAGAGAAATTCTTACACAATGCGTTCAGGAGCTGTGATGCAACCTGGTTTGACCATATCTAGACGCACAGCTGGATGAGACATAAGGGTGGACACTCTTGGGGCTGAGAGGTTTGGTGAGGTTGGGTGAGCAAACGCAGACCCTTTAAAGGAATACTGCGTGGTACCCATCACATGGGTCCCAAATCTCCAGGTTCAAGGGCATCTTCCTACATCAAAAACATGCATGAGAAACCCAGAAGATGGTACACCGTGTGATGGGGAAAGGTTTCTAAAACGCACCTCATTTCTCATCTCCTTGTGCCCGGGTTCGCCATTCCAGCCGCTTTACTAGCAAGCTCCCTACTTGGGGCATCAGCACCTTTAACCTCCTGTTCCGTAGAGGTTGCAATTTGTCCTGAGGATAAACGGGAAGACGTGGAACCAACGAGAGACTAGCTCTTGGTGTTGGGACAGGCACAGGCCACTCTATTTTCCCATCAGAAAGAAGAATTAACCACAGGCTCAGCCTGACCCCCGGAACCAGAACAGGGCCTGAAGCCATTCTGCGATTTTGCGGCCAGCTCCCATAAAAACGAGTTGTAAAATGGAGGTTCAGGGCACTGCAATTCACAAACCTGCAGAGTTATAAATGATAACTCTCGTCCACAAATATATTGAGGGAAGGCAAAGAAGAGGATTTGAAATCAAGGCAGAATTGCACGAAACAGATTTCAGGAGGTAGATACGAATCGCCTTTAAAGCACATGAAAAGCGGCAAAACGTTGACAATGATGCCCTTGGCCAAAAAGGGCGTATGCGTTTTTTCCTGAATATATTCAGGAAAAAACGCATACGCCCTTTTTGGCCAACCAAGCAACCTGGAAAGGCAAATCAGCGCTACAAAGAAGTCTCGCTTCCCATCGGTCAAAAGGGCCATGCTGAAAAAAGTGTCAAAACCAGAAATGCAGGACAGGCCATGGAGAAATGGGAGCCTTGCTACACTGATGGGCGGGATGTAAATTGCCAAGAGCCACTCTGGAGAAGTGTCCGGTGAGTCCTGAAACATCTGAAAAACACAGCTTAGAGAGCATAGGGCACTTCCACTCATGGGGGTATAAATTGGGAAAATTAAAAATCAGCAAGACACAAGCACCCCAAAGTTTAGGGCTGCTCTGTTGACCAGGACCTCCACTTCATTCCACCTTAAATATCCCAGGAAAGAGAAAAATGGATAAAGAAGTTGTGGTCCTTATGTACAATGGAATACCACTCAGCCATGAAATCAATGTCGTAAGGTTAGTAGCAGCATGATGAGTGGATTTAGGTACGACGATTCTAAGTGAAATAAGTCACACAGAAAAGGACACTTCTCATAAGGTATCACTGATAGAGGGAATGTAAAAACCGTTACACTTGAACTGAATTACAAAACAGAACAGAGTCACACATGCAGAAAACACACTATGGCTGCTTAACGGGAAAGGTGAGGTGGGGTGATACATAAAACAAGGGTATCAAATTAGCTCAGATACCGTTCCATAAACCCAATATGTAATAGACAAGACCTACTCCTTGCTCAGAGAACTGGACTCAACACGCCCTATTCACCGCACAAGAATATATCTGACTAATAATAATCGTAAAACCTATGTATTGATATCTCTCTGTTAGTGTGTCAAGTGGGTGTAAAGCGGCATAAACACAGCAGTGAAAAGCAGCTAAACCCCATTATAAAAATAAATTACTTTGAAACACCCATGAAACAAAGACAGTGAAAGAGAGAGAAATTCTAACACAATGCGTTCAGGTGCTGTGATGCAACCTGGATTGACCATATCTAGACGCACAGCTGGATGAGACATAAGGGTGGACACTCTTGGGGCTGAGAGGTTTGGTGAGGTTGGGTGAGCAAACGCAGACCCTTTAAAGGAATACTGCATGGTACCCATCGCATGGGTCCCAAATCTCCAGGTTCAAGGGCATCTTCCTACATCAAAAACATGCATGAGAAACCCAGAAGTTGGTACACCGTGTGATGGGGAAAGGTTTCTAAAACGCACCTCATTTCTCATCTCCTTGTGCCCGGGTTCGCCATTCCAGCCTCTTTACTAGCAAGCTCCCTACTTGGAGCATCAGCACCTTTAACCTCCTGTTCCATACAGGTTGCAATTTGTCCTGAGGATAAACGGGAAGACGTGGAACCAACGAGAGACTAGCTCTTGGTGTTGGGACAGGCACAGGTCACTCTATTTTCCCATCAGAAAGAAGAATTAACCACAGGCTCAGCCTGCGCCCCAGAACCAGAACAGGGCCTGAAGCCATTCTGCGATTTTGCGGCCAGCTCCCATAAAAACGAGTTGTAAAATGGAGGTTCAGGGCACTGCAATTCACAAACCTGCAGAGTTATAAATGATAACTCTCGTCCACAAATATATTGAGGGAAGGCAAAGAAGAGGATTTGAAATCAAGGCAGAATTGCACGAAACAGATTTCAGGAGGTAGATACGAATCGCCTTTAAAGCACATGAAAAGCGGCAAAACGTTGACAATGATGCCCTTGGCCAAAAAGGGCGTATGCGTTTTTTCCTGAATATATTCAGGAAAAAACGCATACGCCCTTTTTGGCCAACCAAGCAACCTGGAAAGGCAAATCAGCTCTACAAAGAAGTCTCGCTTCCCATCGGTCAAAAGGGCCATGCTGAAAAAAGTGTCAAAACCAGAAATGCAGGACAGGCCATGGAGAAATGGGAGCCTTGCTACACTGATGGGCGGGATGTAAATTGCCAAGAGCCACTCTGGAGAAGTGTCCGGTGAGTCCTGAAACATCTGAAAAACACAGCTTAGAGAGCATAGGGCACTTCCACTCATGGGGGTATAAATTGGGAAAATTAAAAATCAGCAAGACACAAGCACCCCAAAGTTTAGGGCTGCTCTGTTGACCAGGACCTCCACTTCATTCCACCTTAAATATCCCAGGAAAGAGAAAAATGGATAAAGAAGTTGTGGTCCTTATGTACAATGGAATATCACTCAGCCAGGAAATCAATGTCGTAAGGTTAGTAGCAGCATGATGAGTGGATTTAGGTATGACGATTCTAAGTGAAATAAGTCACACAGAAAAGGACACTACTCATAAGGTATCACTGATAGAGGGAATGTAAAAACCGTTACACTTGAACTGAATTACAAAACAGAACAGAGTCACACATGCAGAAAACACACTATGGCTGCTTAACGGGAAAGGTGAGGTGGGGTGATACATAAAACAAGGGTATCAAATTAGCTCAGATACCGTTCCATAAACCCAATATGTAATAGACAAGACCTACTCCTTGCTCAGAGAACTGGACTCAACACGCCCTATTCACCGCACAAGAATATATCTGACTAATAATAATCGTAAAACCTATGTATTGATATCTCTCTGTTAGTGTGTCAAGTGGGTGTAAAGCGGCATAAACACAGCAGTGAAAAGCAGCTAAACCCCATTATAAAAATAAATTACTTTGAAACAACCATGAAACAAAGACAGTGAAAGAGAGAGAAATTCTTACACAATGCGTTCAGGGTTTGTGATGCAACCTGGATTGACCATATCTAGACGCACAGCTGGATGAGACATAAGGGTGGACACTCTTGGGGCTGAGAGGTTTGGTGAGGTTGGGTGAGCAAACGCAGACCCTTTAAAGGAATACTGCGTGGTACCCATCGCATGGGTCCCAAATCTCCAGGTTCAAGGGCATCTTCCTACATCAAAAACATGCATGAGAAACCCAGAAGATGGTACACCGTGTGATGGGGAAAGGTTTCTAAAACGCACCTCATTTCTCATCTCCTTGTGCCCGGGTTCGCCATTCCAGCCGCTTTACTAGCAAGCTCCCTACTTGGAGCATCAGCACCTTTAACCTCCTGTTCCGTACAGGTTGCAATTTTTCCTGAGGATAAACGGGAAGACGTGGAACCAACGAGAGACTAGCTCTTGGTGTTGGGACAGGCACAGGTCACTCTATTTTCCCATCAGAAAGAAGAATTAACCACAGGCTCAGCCTGACCCCCGGAACCAGAACAGGGCCTGAAGCCATTCTGCGATTTTGCGGCCAGCTCCCATAAAAACGAGTTGTAAAATGGAGGTTCAGGGCACTGCAATTCACAAACCTGCAGAGTTATAAATGATAACTCTCGTCCACAAATATATTGAGGGAAGGCAAAGAAGAGGATTTGAAATCAAGGCAGAATTGCACGAAACAGATTTCAGGAGGTAGATATGAATCGCCTTTAAAGCACATGAAAAGCGGCAAAACGTTGACAATGATGCCCTTGGCCATAAAGGGCGTATGCGTTTTTTCCTGAATATATTCAGGAAAAAACGCATACGCCCTTTTTGGCCAACCAAGCAACCTGGAAAGGCAAATCAGCGCTACAAAGAAGTCTCGCTTCCCATCGGTCAAAAGGGCCATGCTGAAAAAAGTGTCAAAACCAGAAATGCAGGACAGGCCATGGAGAAATGGGAGCCTTGCTACACTGATGGGCGGGATGTAAATTGCCAAGAGCCACTCTGGAGAAGTGTCCGGTGAGTCCTGAAACATCTGAAAAACACAGCTTAGAGAGCATAGGGCACTTCCACTCATGGGGGTATAAATTGGGAAAATTAAAAATCAGCAAGACACAAGCACCCCAAAGTTTAGGGCTGCTCTGTTGACCAGGACCTCCACTTCATTCCACCTTAAATATCCCAGGAAAGAGAAAAATGGATAAAGAAGTTGTGGTCCTTATGTACAATGGAATATCACTCAGCCAGGAAATCAATGTCGTAAGGTTAGTAGCAGCATGATGAGTGGATATAGGTACGACGATTCTAAGTGAAATAAGTCACACAGAAAAGGACACTTCTCATAAGGTATCACTGATAGAGGGAATGTAAAAACCGTTACACTTGAACTGAATTACAAAACAGAACAGAGTCACACATGCAGAAAACACACTATGGCTGCTTAACGGGAAAGGTGAGGTGGGGTGATACATAAAACAAGGGTATCAAATTAGCTCAGATACTGTTCCATAAACCCAATATGTAATAGACAAGACCTACTCCTTGCTCAGAGAACTGGACTCAACACGCCCTATTCACCGCACAAGAATATATCTGACTAATAATAATCGTAAAACCTATGTATTGATATCTCTCTGTTAGTGTGTCAAGTGGGTGTAAAGTGGCATAAACACAGCAGTGAAAAGCAGCTAAACCCCATTATAAAAATAAATTACTTTGAAACACCCATGAAACAAAGACAGTGAAAGAGATAGAAATTCTTACACAATGCGTTCAGGAGCTGTGATGCAACCTGGATTGACCATATCTAGACGCACAGCTGGATGAGACATAAGGGTGGACACTCTTGGGGCTGAGAGGTTTGGTGAGGTTGGGTGAGCAAACGCAGACCCTTTAAAGTAATACTGCGTGGTACCCATCACATGGGTCCCAAATCTCCAGGTTCAAGGGCATCTTCCTACATCAAAAACATGCATGAGAAACCCAGAAGATGGTACACCGTGTGATGGGGAAAGGTTTCTAAAACGCACCTCATTTCTCATCTCCTTGTGCCCGGGTTCGCCATTCCAGCCGCTTTAATAGCAAGCTCCCTACTTGGGGCATCAGCACCTTTAACCTCCTGTTCCGTACAGGTTGCAATTTGTCCTGAGGATAAACGGGAAGACGTGGAACCAACGAGAGACTAGCTCTTGGTGTTGGGACAGGCACAGGTCACTCTATTTTCCCATCAGAAAGAAGAATTAACCACAGGCTCAGCCTGACCCCCGGAACCAGAACAGGGCCTGAAGCCATTCTGCGATTTTGCGGCCAGCTCCCATAAAAACGAGTTGTAAAATGGAGGTTCAGGGCACTGCAATTCACAAACCTGCAGAGTTATAAATGATAACTCTCGTCCACAAATATATTGAGGGAAGGCAAAGAAGAGGATTTGAAATCAAGTCAGAATTGCACGAAACAGATTTCAGGAGGTAGATTCGAATCGCCTTTAAAGCACATGAAAAGCGGCAAAACGTTGACAATGATGCCCTTGGCCAAAAAGGGCGTATGCGTTTTTTCCTGAATATATTCAGGAAAAAACGCATACGCCCTTTTTGGCCAACCAAGCAACCTGGAAAGGCAAATCAGCGCTACAAAGAAGTCTCGCTTCCCATCGGTCAAAAGGGCCATGCTGAAAAAAGTGTCAAAACCAGAAATGCAGGACAGGCCATGGAGAAATGGGAGCCTTGCTACACTGATGGGCGGGATGTAAATTGCCAAGAGCCACTCTGGAGAAGTGTCCGGTGAGTCCTGAAACATCTGAAAAACACAGCTTAGAGAGCATAGGGCACTTCCACTCATGGGGGTATAAATTGGGAAAATTAAAAATCAGCAAGACACAAGCACCCCAAAGTTTAGGGCTGCTCTGTTGACCAGGACCTCCACTTCATTCCACCTTAAATATCCCAGGAAAGAGAAAAATGGATAAAGAAGTTGTGGTCCTTATGTACAATGGAATATCACTCAGCCAGGAAATCAATGTCGTAAGGTTAGTAGCAGCATGATGAGTGGATTTAGGTATGACGATTCTAAGTGAAATAAGTCACACAGAAAAGGACACTTCTCATAAGGTATCACTGATAGAGGGAATGTAAAAACCGTTACACTTGAACTGAATTACAAAACAGAACAGAGTCACACATGCAGAAAACACACTATGGCTGCTTAACGGGAAAGGTGAGGTGGGGTGATACATAAAACAAGGGTATCAAATTAGCTCAGATACCGTTCCATAAACCCAATATGTAATAGACAAGACCTACTCCTTGCTCAGAGAACTGGACTCAACACGACCTATTCACCGCACAAGAATATATCTGACTAATAATAATCGTAAAACCTATGTATTGATATCTCTCTGTTAGTGTGTCAAGTGGGTGTAAAGCGGCATAAACACAGCAGTGAAAAGCAGCTAAACCCCATTATAAAAATAAATTACTTTGAAACACCCATGAAACAAAGACAGTGAAAGAGAGAGAAATTCTAACACAATGCGTTCAGGTGCTGTGATGCAACCTGGATTGACCATATCTAGACGCACAGCTGGATGAGACATAAGGGTGGACACTCTTGGGGCTGAGAGGTTTGGTGAGGTTGGGTGAGCAAACGCAGACCCTTTAAAGGAATACTGCATGGTACCCATCGCATGGGTCCCAAATCTCCAGGTTCAAGGGCATCTTCCTACATCAAAAACATGCATGAGAAACCCAGAAGTTGGTACACCGTGTGATGGGGAAAGGTTTCTAAAACGCACCTCATTTCTCATCTCCTTGTGCCCGGGTTCGCCATTCCAGCCTCTTTACTAGCAAGCTCCCTACTTGGAGCATCAGCACCTTTAACCTCCTGTTCCATACAGGTTGCAATTTGTCCTGAGGATAAACGGGAAGACGTGGAACCAACGAGAGACTAGCTCTTGGTGTTGGGACAGGCACAGGTCACTCTATTTTCCCATCAGAAAGAAGAATTAACCACAGGCTCAGCCTGCGCCCCAGAACCAGAACAGGGCCTGAAGCCATTCTGCGATTTTGCGGCCAGCTCCCATAAAAACGAGTTGTAAAATGGAGGTTCAGGGCACTGCAATTCACAAACCTGCAGAGTTATAAATGATAACTCTCGTCCACAAATATATTGAGGGAAGGCAAAGAAGAGGATTTGAAATCAAGGCAGAATTGCACGAAACAGATTTCAGGAGGTAGATACGAATCGCCTTTAAAGCACATGAAAAGCGGCAAAACGTTGACAATGATGCCCTTGGCCAAAAAGGGCGTATGCGTTTTTTCCTGAATATATTCAGGAAAAAACGCATACGCCCTTTTTGGCCAACCAAGCAACCTGGAAAGGCAAATCAGCTCTACAAAGAAGTCTCGCTTCCCATCGGTCAAAAGGGCCATGCTGAAAAAAGTGTCAAAACCAGAAATGCAGGACAGGCCATGGAGAAATGGGAGCCTTGCTACACTGATGGGCGGGATGTAAATTGCCAAGAGCCACTCTGGAGAAGTGTCCGGTGAGTCCTGAAACATCTGAAAAACACAGCTTAGAGAGCATAGGGCACTTCCACTCATGGGGGTATAAATTGGGAAAATTAAAAATCAGCAAGACACAAGCACCCCAAAGTTTAGGGCTGCTCTGTTGACCAGGACCTCCACTTCATTCCACCTTAAATATCCCAGGAAAGAGAAAAATGGATAAAGAAGTTGTGGTCCTTATGTACAATGGAATATCACTCAGCCAGGAAATCAATGTCGTAAGGTTAGTAGCAGCATGATGAGTGGATTTAGGTATGACGATTCTAAGTGAAATAAGTCACACAGAAAAGGACACTACTCATAAGGTATCACTGATAGAGGGAATGTAAAAACCGTTACACTTGAACTGAATTACAAAACAGAACAGAGTCACACATGCAGAAAACACACTATGGCTGCTTAACGGGAAAGGTGAGGTGGGGTGATACATAAAACAAGGGTATCAAATTAGCTCAGATACCGTTCCATAAACCCAATATGTAATAGACAAGACCTACTCCTTGCTCAGAGAACTGGACTCAACACGCCCTATTCACCGCACAAGAATATATCTGACTAATAATAATCGTAAAACCTATGTATTGATATCTCTCTGTTAGTGTGTCAAGTGGGTGTAAAGCGGCATAAACACAGCAGTGAAAAGCAGCTAAACCCCATTATAAAAATAAATTACTTTGAAACAACCATGAAACAAAGACAGTGAAAGAGAGAGAAATTCTTACACAATGCGTTCAGGGTTTGTGATGCAACCTGGATTGACCATATCTAGACGCACAGCTGGATGAGACATAAGGGTGGACACTCTTGGGGCTGAGAGGTTTGGTGAGGTTGGGTGAGCAAACGCAGACCCTTTAAAGGAATACTGCGTGGTACCCATCGCATGGGTCCCAAATCTCCAGGTTCAAGGGCATCTTCCTACATCAAAAACATGCATGAGAAACCCAGAAGATGGTACACCGTGTGATGGGGAAAGGTTTCTAAAACGCACCTCATTTCTCATCTCCTTGTGCCCGGGTTCGCCATTCCAGCCGCTTTACTAGCAAGCTCCCTACTTGGAGCATCAGCACCTTTAACCTCCTGTTCCGTACAGGTTGCAATTTTTCCTGAGGATAAACGGGAAGACGTGGAACCAACGAGAGACTAGCTCTTGGTGTTGGGACAGGCACAGGTCACTCTATTTTCCCATCAGAAAGAAGAATTAACCACAGGCTCAGCCTGACCCCCGGAACCAGAACAGGGCCTGAAGCCATTCTGCGATTTTGCGGCCAGCTCCCATAAAAACGAGTTGTAAAATGGAGGTTCAGGGCACTGCAATTCACAAACCTGCAGAGTTATAAATGATAACTCTCGTCCACAAATATATTGAGGGAAGGCAAAGAAGAGGATTTGAAATCAAGGCAGAATTGCACGAAACAGATTTCAGGAGGTAGATACGAATCGCCTTTAAAGCACATGAAAAGCGGCAAAACGTTGACAATGATGCCCTTGGCCATAAAGGGCGTATGCGTTTTTTCCTGAATATATTCAGGAAAAAACGCATACGCCCTTTTTGGCCAACCAAGCAACCTGGAAAGGCAAATCAGCGCTACAAAGAAGTCTCGCTTCCCATCGGTCAAAAGGGCCATGCTGAAAAAAGTGTCAAAACCAGAAATGCAGGACAGGCCATGGAGAAATGGGAGCCTTGCTACACTGATGGGCGGGATGTAAATTGCCAAGAGCCACTCTGGAGAAGTGTCCGGTGAGTCCTGAAACATCTGAAAAACACAGCTTAGAGAGCATAGGGCACTTCCACTCATGGGGGTATAAATTGGGAAAATGAAAAATCAGCAAGACACAAGCACCCCAAAGTTTAGGGCTGCTCTGTTGACCAGGACCTCCACTTCATTCCACCTTAAATATCCCAGGAAAGAGAAAAATGGATAAAGAAGTTGTGGTCCTTATGTACAATGGAATATCACTCAGCCAGGAAATCAATGTCGTAAGGTTAGTAGCAGCATGATGAGTGGATATAGGTACGACGATTCTAAGTGAAATAAGTCACACAGAAAAGGACACTTCTCATAAGGTATCACTGATAGAGGGAATGTAAAAACCGTTACACTTGAACTGAATTACAAAACAGAACAGAGTCACACATGCAGAAAACACACTATGGCTGCTTAACGGGAAAGGTGAGGTGGGGTGATACATAAAACAAGGGTATCAAATTAGCTCAGATACTGTTCCATAAACCCAATATGTAATAGACAAGACCTACTCCTTGCTCAGAGAACTGGACTCAACACGCCCTATTCACCGCACAAGAATATATCTGACTAATAATAATCGTAAAACCTATGTATTGATATCTCTCTGTTAGTGTGTCAAGTGGGTGTAAAGTGGCATAAACACAGCAGTGAAAAGCAGCTAAACCCCATTATAAAAATAAATTACTTTGAAACACCCATGAAACAAAGACAGTGAAAGAGATAGAAATTCTTACACAATGCGTTCAGGAGCTGTGATGCAACCTGGATTGACCATATCTAGACGCACAGCTGGATGAGACATAAGGGTGGACACTCTTGGGGCTGAGAGGTTTGGTGAGGTTGGGTGAGCAAACGCAGACCCTTTAAAGTAATACTGCGTGGTACCCATCACATGGGTCCCAAATCTCCAGGTTCAAGGGCATCTTCCTACATCAAAAACATGCATGAGAAACCCAGAAGATGGTACACCGTGTGATGGGGAAAGGTTTCTAAAACGCACCTCATTTCTCATCTCCTTGTGCCCGGGTTCGCCATTCCAGCCGCTTTAATAGCAAGCTCCCTACTTGGGGCATCAGCACCTTTAACCTCCTGTTCCGTACAGGTTGCAATTTGTCCTGAGGATAAACGGGAAGACGTGGAACCAACGAGAGACTAGCTCTTGGTGTTGGGACAGGCACAGGTCACTCTATTTTCCCATCAGAAAGAAGAATTAACCACAGGCTCAGCCTGACCCCCGGAACCAGAACAGGGCCTGAAGCCATTCTGCGATTTTGCGGCCAGCTCCCATAAAAACGAGTTGTAAAATGGAGGTTCAGGGCACTGCAATTCACAAACCTGCAGAGTTATAAATGATAACTCTCGTCCACAAATATATTGAGGGAAGGCAAAGAAGAGGATTTGAAATCAAGGCAGAATTGCACGAAACAGATTTCAGGAGGTAGATACGAATCGCCTTTAAAGCACATGAAAAGCGGCAAAACGTTGACAATGATGCCCTTGGCCAAAAAGGGCGTATGCGTTTTTTCCTGAATATATTCAGGAAAAAACGCATACGCCCTTTTTGGCCAACCAAGCAACCTGGAAAGGCAAATCAGCGCTACAAAGAAGTCTCGCTTCCCATCGGTCAAAAGGGCCATGCTGAAAAAAGTGTCAAAACCAGAAATGCAGGACAGGCCATGGAGAAATGGGAGCCTTGCTACACTGATGGGCGGGATGTAAATTGCCAAGAGCCACTCTGGAGAAGTGTCCGGTGAGTCCTGAAACATCTGAAAAACACAGCTTAGAGAGCATAGGGCACTTCCACTCATGGGGGTATAAATTGGGAAAATGAAAAATCAGCAAGACACAAGCACCCCAAAGTTTAGGGCTGCTCTGTTGACCAGGACCTCCACTTCATTCCACCTTAAATATCCCAGGAAAGAGAAAAATGGATAAAGAAGTTGTGGTCCTTATGTACAATGGAATATCACTCAGCCAGGAAATCAATGTCGTAAGGTTAGTAGCAGCATGATGAGTGGATTTAGGTATGACGATTCTAAGTGAAATAAGTCACACAGAAAAGGACACTTCTCATAAGGTATCACTGATAGAGGGAATGTAAAAACCGTTACACTTGAACTGAATTACAAAACAGAACAGAGTCACACATGCAGAAAACACACTATGGCTGCTTAACGGGAAAGGTGAGGTGGGGTGATACATAAAACAAGGGTATCAAATTAGCTCAGATACCGTTCCATAAACCCAATATGTAATAGACAAGACCTACTCCTTGCTCAGAGAACTGGACTCAACACGACCTATTCACCGCACAAGAATATATCTGACTAATAATAATCGTAAAACCTATGTATTGATATCTCTCTGTTAGTGTGTCAAGTGGGTGTAAAGCGGCATAAACACAGCAGTGAAAAGCAGCTAAACCCCATTATAAAAATAAATTACTTTGAAACCACCATGAAACAAAGACAGTGAAAGAGAGAGAAATTCTTACACAATGCGTTCAGGGGCTGTGATGCAACCTGGATTGACCATATCTAGACGCACAGCTGGATGAGACATAAGGGTGGACACTCTTGGGGCTGAGAGGTTTGGTGAGGTTGGGTGAGCAAACGCAGACCCTTTAAAGGAATACTGCGTGGTACCCATCGCATGGGTCCCAAATCTCCAGGTTCAAGGGCATCTTCCTACATCAAAAACATGCATGAGAAACCCAGAAGATGGTACACCGTGTGATGGGGAAAGGTTTCTAAAACGCACCTCATTTCTCATCTCCTTGTGCCCGGGTTCGCCATTCCAGCCGCTTTACTAGCAAGCTCCCTACTTGGAGCATCAGCACCTTTAACCTCCTGTTCCGAACAGGTTGCAATTTGTCCTGAGGATAAACGGGAAGACGTGGAACCAACGAGAGACTAGCTCTTGGTGTTGGGACAGGCACAGGTCACTCTATTTTCCCATCAGAAAGAAGAATTAACCACAGGCTCAGCCTGCCCCCCGGAACCAGAACATGGCCTGAAGCCATTCTGCGATTTTGCGGCCAGCTCCCATAAAAACGAGTTGTAAAATGGAGGTTCAGGGCACTGCAATTCACAAACCTGCAGAGTTATAAATGATAACTCTCGTCCACAAATATATTGAGGGAAGGCAAAGAAGAGGATTTGAAATCAAGGCAGAATTGCACGAAACAGATTTCAGGAGGTAGATACGAATCGCCTTTAAAGCACATGAAAAGCGGCAAAACGTTGACAATGATGCCCTTGGCCAAAAAGGGCGTATGCGTTTTTTCCTGAATATATTCAGGAAAAAACGCATACGCCCTTTTTGGCCAACCAAGCAACCTGGAAAGGCAAATCAGCGCTACAAAGAAGTCTCGCTTCCCATCGGTCAAAAGGGCCATGCTGAAAAAAGTGTCAAAACCAGAAATGCAGGACAGGCCATGGAGAAATGGGAGCCTTGCTACACTGATGGGCGGGATGTAAATTGCCAAGAGCCACTCTGGAGAAGTGTCCGGTGAGTCCTGAAACATCTGAAAAACACAGCTTAGAGAGCATAGGGCACTTCCACTCATGGGGGTATAAATTGGGAAAATTAAAAATCAGCAAGACACAAGCACCCCAACGTTTAGGGCTGTTCTGTGGACCAGGACCTCCACTTCATTCCACCTTAAATATCCCAGGAAAGAGAAAAATGGATAAAGAAGTTGTGGTCCTTATGTACAATGGAATATCACTCAGCCAGGAAATCAATGTCGTAAGGTTAGTAGCAGCATGATGAGTGGATTTAGGTATGACGATTCTAAGTGAAATAAGTCACACAGAAAAGGACACTTCTCATAAGGTATCACTGATAGAGGGAATGTAAAAACCGTTACACTTGAACCGAATTACAAAACAGAACAGAGTCACACATGCAGAAAACACACTATGGCTGCTTAACGGGAAAGGTGAGGTGGGGTGATACATAAAACAAGGGTATCAAATTAGCTCAGATACCGTTCCATAAACCCAATATGTAATAGACAAGACCTACTCCTTGCTCAGAGAACTGGACTCAACACGCCCTATTCACCGCACAACAATATATCTGACTAATAATAATCGTAAAACCTATGTATTGATATCTCTCTGTTAGTGTGTCAAGTGGGTGTAAAGCGGCATAAACACAGCAGTGAAAAGCAGCTAAACCCCATTATAAAAATAAATTACTTTGAAACACCCATGAAACAAAGACAGTGAAAGAGAGAGAAATTCTTACACAATGCGTTCAGGGGCTGTGATGCAACCTGGATTGACCATATCTAGACGCACAGCTGGATGAGACATAAGGGTGGACACTCTTGGGGCTGAGAGGTTTGGTGAGGTTGGGTGAGCAAACGCAGACCCTTTAAAGGAATACTGCGTGGTACCCATCGCATGGGTCCCAAATCTCCAGGTTCAAGGGCATCTTCCTACATCAAAAACATGCATGAGAAACCCAGAAGATGGTACACCGTGTGATGGGGAAAGGTTTCTAAAACGCACCTCATTTCTCATCTCCTTGTGCCCGGGTTCGCCATTCCAGCCTCTTTACTAGCAAGCTCCCTACTTGGAGCATCAGCACCTTTAACCTTCTGTTCCATACAGGTTGCAATTTGTCCTGAGGATAAACGGGAAGACGTGGAACCAACGAGAGACTAGCTCTTGGTGTTGGGACAGGCACAGGTCACTCTATTTTCCCATCAGAAAGAAGAATTAACCACAGGCTCAGCCTGCCCCCCGGAACCAGAACTGGGCCTGAAGCCATTCTGCGATTTTGCCGCCAGCTCCCATAAAAACGAGTTGTAAAATGGAGGTTCAGGGCACTGCAATTCACAAACCTGCAGAGTTATAAATGATAACTCTCGTCCACAAATATATTGAGGGAAGGCAAAGAAGAGGATTTGAAATCAAGGCAGAATTGCAGGAAACAGATTTCAGGAGGTAGATACGAATCGCCTTTAAAGCACATGAAAAGCGGCAAAACGTTGACAATGATGCCCTTGGCCAAAAAGGGCGTATGCGTTTTTTCCTGAATATATTCAGGAAAAAACGCGTACGCCCTTTTTGGCCAACCAAGCAACCTGGAAAGGCAAATCAGCGCTACAAAGAAGTCTCGCTTCCCATCGGTCAAAAGGGCCATGCTGAAAAAAGTGTCAAAACCAGAAATGCAGGACAGGCCATGGAGAAATGGGAGCCTTGCTACACTGATGGGCGGGATGTAAATTGCCAAGAGCCACTCTGGAGAAGTGTCCGGTGAGTCCTGAAACATCTGAAAAACACAGCTTAGAGAGCATAGGGCACTTCCACTCATGGGGGTATAAATTGGGAAAATTAAAAATCAGCAAGACACAAGCACCCCAAAGTTTAGGGCTGCTCTGTTGACCAGGACCTCCACTTCATTCCACCTTAAATATCCCAGGAAAGAGAAAAATGGATAAAGAAGTTGTGGTCCTTATGTACAATGGAATATCACTCAGCCAGGAAATCAATGTCGTAAGGTTAGTAGCAGCATGATGAGTGGATTTAGGTATGACGATTCTAAGTGAAATAAGTCACACAGAAAAGGACACTACTCATAAGGTATCACTGATAGAGGGAATGTAAAAACCGTTACACTTGAACTGAATTACAAAACAGAACAGAGTCACACATGCAGAAAACACACTATGGCTGCTTAACGGGAAAGGTGAGGTGGGGTGATACATAAAACAAGGGTATCAAATTAGCTCAGATACCGTTCCATAAACCCAATATGTAATAGACAAGACCTACTCCTTGCTCAGAGAACTGGACTCAACACGCCCTATTCACCGCACAAGAATATATCTGACTAATAATAATCGTAAAACCTATGTATTGATATCTCTCTGTTAGTGTGTCAAGTGGGTGTAAAGCGGCATAAACACAGCAGTGAAAAGCAGCTAAACCCCATTATAAAAATAAATTACTTTGAAACAACCATGAAACAAAGACAGTGAAAGAGAGAGAAATTCTTACACAATGCGTTCAGGGTTTGTGATGCAACCTGGATTGACCATATCTAGACGCACAGCTGGATGAGACATAAGGGTGGACACTCTTGGGGCTGAGAGGTTTGGTGAGGTTGGGTGAGCAAACGCAGACCCTTTAAAGGAATACTGCGTGGTACCCATCGCATGGGTCCCAAATCTCCAGGTTCAAGGGCATCTTCCTACATCAAAAACATGCATGAGAAACCCAGAAGATGGTACACCGTGTGATGGGGAAAGGTTTCTAAAACGCACCTCATTTCTCATCTCCTTGTGCCCGGGTTCGCCATTCCAGCCGCTTTACTAGCAAGCTCCCTACTTGGAGCATCAGCACCTTTAACCTCCTGTTCCGTACAGGTTGCAATTTTTCCTGAGGATAAACGGGAAGACGTGGAACCAACGAGAGACTAGCTCTTGGTGTTGGGACAGGCACAGGTCACTCTATTTTCCCATCAGAAAGAAGAATTAACCACAGGCTCAGCCTGACCCCCGGAACCAGAACAGGGCCTGAAGCCATTCTGCGATTTTGCGGCCAGCTCCCATAAAAACGAGTTGTAAAATGGAGGTTCAGGGCACTGCAATTCACAAACCTGCAGAGTTATAAATGATAACTCTCGTCCACAAATATATTGAGGGAAGGCAAAGAAGAGGATTTGAAATCAAGGCAGAATTGCACGAAACAGATTTCAGGAGGTAGATACGAATCGCCTTTAAAGCACATGAAAAGCGGCAAAACGTTGACAATGATGCCCTTGGCCATAAAGGGCGTATGCGTTTTTTCCTGAATATATTCAGGAAAAAACGCATACGCCCTTTTTGGCCAACCAAGCAACCTGGAAAGGCAAATCAGCGCTACAAAGAAGTCTCGCTTCCCATCGGTCAAAAGGGCCATGCTGAAAAAAGTGTCAAAACCAGAAATGCAGGACAGGCCATGGAGAAATGGGAGCCTTGCTACACTGATGGGCGGGATGTAAATTGCCAAGAGCCACTCTGGAGAAGTGTCCGGTGAGTCCTGAAACATCTGAAAAACACAGCTTAGAGAGCATAGGGCACTTCCACTCATGGGGGTATAAATTGGGAAAATTAAAAATCAGCAAGACACAAGCACCCCAAAGTTTAGGGCTGCTCTGTTGACCAGGACCTCCACTTCATTCCACCTTAAATATCCCAGGAAAGAGAAAAATGGATAAAGAAGTTGTGGTCCTTATGTACAATGGAATATCACTCAGCCAGGAAATCAATGTCGTAAGGTTAGTAGCAGCATGATGAGTGGATATAGGTACGACGATTCTAAGTGAAATAAGTCACACAGAAAAGGACACTTCTCATAAGGTATCACTGATAGAGGGAATGTAAAAACCGTTACACTTGAACTGAATTACAAAACAGAACAGAGTCACACATGCAGAAAACACACTATGGCTGCTTAACGGGAAAGGTGAGGTGGGGTGATACATAAAACAAGGGTATCAAATTAGCTCAGATACTGTTCCATAAACCCAATATGTAATAGACAAGACCTACTCCTTGCTCAGAGAACTGGACTCAACACGCCCTATTCACCGCACAAGAATATATCTGACTAATAATAATCGTAAAACCTATGTATTGATATCTCTCTGTTAGTGTGTCAAGTGGGTGTAAAGTGGCATAAACACAGCAGTGAAAAGCAGCTAAACCCCATTATAAAAATAAATTACTTTGAAACACCCATGAAACAAAGACAGTGAAAGAGAGAGAAATTCTTACACAATGCGTTCAGGAGCTGTGATGCAACCTGGATTGACCATATCTAGACGCACAGCTGGATGAGACATAAGGGTGGACACTCTTGGGGCTGAGAGGTTTGGTGAGGTTGGGTGAGCAAACGCAGACCCTTTAAAGTAATACTGCGTGGTACCCATCACATGGGTCCCAAATCTCCAGGTTCAAGGGCATCTTCCTACATCAAAAACATGCATGAGAAACCCAGAAGATGGTACACCGTGTGATGGGGAAAGGTTTCTAAAACGCACCTCATTTCTCATCTCCTTGTGCCCGGGTTCGCCATTCCAGCCGCTTTAATAGCAAGCTCCCTACTTGGGGCATCAGCACCTTTAACCTCCTGTTCCGTACAGGTTGCAATTTGTCCTGAGGATAAACGGGAAGACGTGGAACCAACGAGAGACTAGCTCTTGGTGTTGGGACAGGCACAGGTCACTCTATTTTCCCATCAGAAAGAAGAATTAACCACAGGCTCAGCCTGACCCCCGGAACCAGAACAGGGCCTGAAGCCATTCTGCGATTTTGCGGCCAGCTCCCATAAAAACGAGTTGTAAAATGGAGGTTCAGGGCACTGCAATTCACAAACCTGCAGAGTTATAAATGATAACTCTCGTCCACAAATATATTGAGGGAAGGCAAAGAAGAGGATTTGAAATCAAGGCAGAATTGCACGAAACAGATTTCAGGAGGTAGATACGAATCGCCTTTAAAGCACATGAAAAGCGGCAAAACGTTGACAATGATGCCCTTGGCCAAAAAGGGCGTATGCGTTTTTTCCTGAATATATTCAGGAAAAAACGCATACGCCCTTTTTGGCCAACCAAGCAACCTGGAAAGGCAAATCAGCGCTACAAAGAAGTCTCGCTTCCCATCGGTCAAAAGGGCCATGCTGAAAAAAGTGTCAAAACCAGAAATGCAGGACAGGCCATGGAGAAATGGGAGCCTTGCTACACTGATGGGCGGGATGTAAATTGCCAAGAGCCACTCTGGAGAAGTGTCCGGTGAGTCCTGAAACATCTGAAAAACACAGCTTAGAGAGCATAGGGCACTTCCACTCATGGGGGTATAAATTGGGAAAATGAAAAATCAGCAAGACACAAGCACCCCAAAGTTTAGGGCTGCTCTGTTGACCAGGACCTCCACTTCATTCCACCTTAAATATCCCAGGAAAGAGAAAAATGGATAAAGAAGTTGTGGTCCTTATGTACAATGGAATATCACTCAGCCAGGAAATCAATGTCGTAAGGTTAGTAGCAGCATGATGAGTGGATTTAGGTATGACGATTCTAAGTGAAATAAGTCACACAGAAAAGGACACTTCTCATAAGGTATCACTGATAGAGGGAATGTAAAAACCGTTACACTTGAACTGAATTACAAAACAGAACAGAGTCACACATGCAGAAAACACACTATGGCTGCTTAACGGGAAAGGTGAGGTGGGGTGATACATAAAACAAGGGTATCAAATTAGCTCAGATACCGTTCCATAAACCCAATATGTAATAGACAAGACCTACTCCTTGCTCAGAGAACTGGACTCAACACGACCTATTCACCGCACAAGAATATATCTGACTAATAATAATCGTAAAACCTATGTATTGATATCTCTCTGTTAGTGTGTCAAGTGGGTGTAAAGCGGCATAAACACAGCAGTGAAAAGCAGCTAAACCCCATTATAAAAATAAATTACTTTGAAACCACCATGAAACAAAGACAGTGAAAGAGAGAGAAATTCTTACACAATGCGTTCAGGGGCTGTGATGCAACCTGGATTGACCATATCTAGACGCACAGCTGGATGAGACATAAGGGTGGACACTCTTGGGGCTGAGAGGTTTGGTGAGGTTGGGTGAGCAAACGCAGACCCTTTAAAGGAATACTGCGTGGTACCCATCGCATGGGTCCCAAATCTCCAGGTTCAAGGGCATCTTCCTACATCAAAAACATGCATGAGAAACCCAGAAGATGGTACACCGTGTGATGGGGAAAGGTTTCTAAAACGCACCTCATTTCTCATCTCCTTGTGCCCGGGTTCGCCATTCCAGCCGCTTTACTAGCAAGCTCCCTACTTGGAGCATCAGCACCTTTAACCTCCTGTTCCGAACAGGTTGCAATTTGTCCTGAGGATAAACGGGAAGACGTGGAACCAACGAGAGACTAGCTCTTGGTGTTGGGACAGGCACAGGTCACTCTATTTTCCCATCAGAAAGAAGAATTAACCACAGGCTCAGCCTGCCCCCCGGAACCAGAACATGGCCTGAAGCCATTCTGCGATTTTGCGGCCAGCTCCCATAAAAACGAGTTGTAAAATGGAGGTTCAGGGCACTGCAATTCACAAACCTGCAGAGTTATAAATGATAACTCTCGTCCACAAATATATTGAGGGAAGGCAAAGAAGAGGATTTGAAATCAAGGCAGAATTGCACGAAACAGATTTCAGGAGGTAGATACGAATCGCCTTTAAAGCACATGAAAAGCGGCAAAACGTTGACAATGATGCCCTTGGCCAAAAAGGGCGTATGCGTTTTTTCCTGAATATATTCAGGAAAAAACGCATACGCCCTTTTTGGCCAACCAAGCAACCTGGAAAGGCAAATCAGCGCTACAAAGAAGTCTCGCTTCCCATCGGTCAAAAGGGCCATGCTGAAAAAAGTGTCAAAACCAGAAATGCAGGACAGGCCATGGAGAAATGGGAGCCTTGCTACACTGATGGGCGGGATGTAAATTGCCAAGAGCCACTCTGGAGAAGTGTCCGGTGAGTCCTGAAACATCTGAAAAACACAGCTTAGAGAGCATAGGGCACTTCCACTCATGGGGGTATAAATTGGGAAAATTAAAAATCAGCAAGACACAAGCACCCCAACGTTTAGGGCTGTTCTGTGGACCAGGACCTCCACTTCATTCCACCTTAAATATCCCAGGAAAGAGAAAAATGGATAAAGAAGTTGTGGTCCTTATGTACAATGGAATATCACTCAGCCAGGAAATCAATGTCGTAAGGTTAGTAGCAGCATGATGAGTGGATTTAGGTATGACGATTCTAAGTGAAATAAGTCACACAGAAAAGGACACTTCTCATAAGGTATCACTGATAGAGGGAATGTAAAAACCGTTACACTTGAACCGAATTACAAAACAGAACAGAGTCACACATGCAGAAAACACACTATGGCTGCTTAACGGGAAAGGTGAGGTGGGGTGATACATAAAACAAGGGTATCAAATTAGCTCAGATACCGTTCCATAAACCCAATATGTAATAGACAAGACCTACTCCTTGCTCAGAGAACTGGACTCAACACGCCCTATTCACCGCACAACAATATATCTGACTAATAATAATCGTAAAACCTATGTATTGATATCTCTCTGTTAGTGTGTCAAGTGGGTGTAAAGCGGCATAAACACAGCAGTGAAAAGCAGCTAAACCCCATTATAAAAATAAATTACTTTGAAACACCCATGAAACAAAGACAGTGAAAGAGAGAGAAATTCTTACACAATGCGTTCAGGGGCTGTGATGCAACCTGGATTGACCATATCTAGACGCACAGCTGGATGAGACATAAGGGTGGACACTCTTGGGGCTGAGAGGTTTGGTGAGGTTGGGTGAGCAAACGCAGACCCTTTAAAGGAATAC
>NW_028122320.1:0-70538 GCF_965194805.1 Balaenoptera borealis
GAAGTAAGAATATATATTTAAATTTGCTTGTATCTGCATAAAGAAACACTAGAAAGGCTCACAAGAAACTAACACAGGAGGTCGTCTACAGGGGTCAAAGATGAATGGTGAATTGGGCAGATGCAGAAATGGGAGAAAACGTTTTCAATATATAAATTTCTTTATTGTTTTTACTTCTGGACATTATCAATATATTATTTAAATAAAATTTTAAAAAAGAAAAAATGTATACTATACAATATTGTATGATTTCTAGAAGAAAGCTGCAAATTAGCTCTGGACTTCCTACAAGTTAAATCGAATGGAGACATTGTACTGGTACATGAATCAGAGATAAGGTTAAAAACGTTTTTAACTGTTTAGCCAATAGTGAGACCTGAAAGGAGTTTCTTTACTGTATACTCAATAACGGGACATTCTGTGATCTAGAGAATGACAATCTCACCAACATCTTTTAAAGACATACTCAGGAGGCTTCACATCATGCCCCTGCTTAAAACTCTCCAATACCCTTCCATTTAATCAAAATAAATCTAAACTCCTTACCATGGTCTGCAACACCCCATGTGACCTGACCCCTGCCTATCTCTCCTCCCACTCTTTCCCTTGATCATGGAGCTTCAACCACACTGGTCTTCCTTCTGTCCCCTGACTGTAATAAGCTCCTACCTGCTCAGAGCCTTTGTATCTACTGCTCCTTTCTGCCTTCAGTGCTGTTCCCCTGGGTAGCAGTAGCACAGCTGCCTCCTTCTCATCACTCAGGTCTCAGCTCCCTAGGAGCCTTCCCTTTCTACTCTCACTGAAGGAGCACCATGTTGCCTTCAGCCACTCTAGAGCCCATCATTATGCTTTATATTCTTTACATCATTCAGTATAGTCTGCTATTTTTTAAAATTATTTTCGTCTTCTGTCTTCTGCCACAAGAAACCAACTCCTGAAATTGTTTACTGCTGTATCTGGTATCTTCGGTGCCTAGAACAGGGCTTGGGACACAGTGGGTGGCTAATGAATGAGTGAATGAAAATGAATGAGTGAATGAGAAAGAGTAAAAGAAGGACAAAAAGGGAGAACAGAGGGAAGGCAGGTTGGAAGAAGAGAGAGAAAGGAAGGCATTTCTTAATATACAACAATAGCTAAACTTCCTTGGCTAATATCAAGTAAGATCTGTCAGCTAACTCTGATTTTACCTCAGATAAGATTTTTAGACACCAATGGCTTATACACAATTTTCAACCAATGTTAGTTAAGGCCCAAAGTTTTGATGCCACTCTATATGTAGTCACTCATCTTATTCACTATTTATCTCAAGAAAACTCATATTAGAAAAGTTCTAAAAGTTTCACTATCACATGGATTTAGGTTAGATTTATAAGTTATAAATTATATATATTTAAATATAAATTAAAATTTATGTTTTTCAAAGTATTCTCCTCCCCCCCCCAAAAAAATATAACAAAGCATCACTAAGGATTCTAAAAAGAGACTTTATCACTGCACTTTTTCACCACAGTACTTGGGCAAAGTTAACCAAAGGTCGGTCCAGTATAGACGGAGTTACATAGAGACTTTGGATTTGGGCAACCACACTTAGAAATCAAGAGAAGTAACCTGGAAAAGAATCTACTGGATTACTGGGTTTCTGCAGCTGTGCAATAGAAGAAATCTAACATCAAAATTTACTTTCTGGGATAACATGACCATCATGGTGATCATTTCAAAACGTATAGAAACATCAAATCACTACCTTATTATGTACCCGAAATTAACATAGTGTTGTAGGTCAATTATACTTCAAAAATAAACAAACAAACAAATTCATAGAAAAAGAGATCAAATTTGTGGTTACCAGAGGTGGGGGTAGTAGTAGGAGTGAACTGGATTAAGGGAATCCAAAGGTACAAACTTTCAGTTACAAGATAAATAAGTGCTAGGGGTGTGATGTACAACATGATTAACCTAATTACCATGGCTGTGTGTTATATATGAAAGGTGTTAGGAGAGGAAACCCTAAGAGCTCTCATCATAAGTGAAACATCTTTTCTATTTCTTTAATTTTGTATCTATAGGAGATGATGGATGCTCACTAAACTTATTGTGGTAATCACTTCATGATGTATGTAAGTCAATCACTATGCTGTACACTTTCAACTTATACAGTAGTGTATGTCAATTATACCTCAATAAAACTGGAAAGAAAAAAATTTACTTTCTTCCAGCCCTTTCACAGTGGTTGAAGAGAAGAAGCCTACAAATGGTTTCTATTTATTGGCCCAGAATTAAACATTTATGTATGTATGTATGTATGTGTGTGTGTGTGTGTATATATGTGCTGGGTGGATTTTATAACCATTGCCATGTGGCTTCAGGACACACTGACTTACTTAATGTTACACATTTAAAATGTCTCAACTCTGCAGTGTCTCTGACAGCCCAGTTTTGTATCAGAATGCTTCCACAATCTATACAATATGTTAAATTACTCATACAAAGTTTACTTCCTATTTTTTGAAGCTGTTAAGGTGCATGTGTTTTATTTATTCCGGCACAGATCTGAAATAAATTATATTTTAAAAAATGTGTTTCTGATAATGCCCTTTTCATATAATAGCATGAGGATAAGTGGTGTGAAAGCCTTCCACTTTCGATCAGACTATGCTTTCCTTTATTTTCAAGGTCAGCTGTAAAAAGAGTTAGGTTTCTAACTGAATTAGAAATGATTTATCTTAGTACCTTACTGGCTGTCCTCAATCACAGAAGATATTTACTTTTCAGTTAATAAATCCTGGGTCAAATTTAAGATCCACTGACCCTTCAAGAAACACCTGCAGAATCCTAAGAGGACGACTCTCTGAGGGAGCAAACATCTCTGTCGTCACCAGAACTGAAGCCTTGTTATGGTCACATGCATAGCATTTGTGCTGTGTCTTTTCCATTCTCTAAACTTTACAGAATGCTTTAGAGTCTGAGATTGAACGTTTCCCTGGAAGAGTAATTCTTATTAATGTAAATCTATGCCAAATCTTCACAAAAGGTATAGGAAAAAAACACAAGCAGAAGCAGAGACTAGAAATGTTCGCAGCCCAGATTTTGAAGGTGATGCACATTTCAATAGGTGATTTGAACACTGCTGGAGCTTTTAGACTGAAAAATGTAATCATGTTCTTATTTTAGCAGTGATACCATTAAGGATTCCATGACAAACATTGTATGTCATGTCCTGTGAGTCTCTAGCAAAAACAACTTTCTATTTAAAGCACAGCTTTGGGCAAAGAAGGTGGTTTGGCCTGCAGAGAGTTATTAATTAACGTGACAGAGAAGCTTCAGGACATGAAATCACAAAGCAACTCTCTGGCCGGTTGTCAACAGTGTCACACACATGTAAATAATCCACAGTTTTAAAAGGCCCTTTTCTATGTTTTATCCCCTTGACAATGATGGTAACGCTCTGTACTGAGATCCCTTCCAAGTCTAACATTTTTGATCACAGGATAGTATGATAGTAATCTTGGTACTAATTACTTTTTTCCTAAATCACACCAATAAAAGCATCCTAGACACCAGCTCTGTCACGTTCTTAAAGACAAATGAGACTGTTGTCAGCATGTCAATCCGCCATGATCTTAACCAAGCAGGTGTTAACTGTTGAGCACACAGGCATGCACGCATTCCTCCAGCTGCTGGGAGCACCACTGCAGAGGCTCTACCCAGGAACTGCCCTTAGCCAAAGGGAGCTGCCTCTCCCATGGACATGACCCTGCCTCAGAGGCAGCCCCAAGCCTCAACTCAGGAGAGATGTGAAGGGCTCCTCCAGGCCATCGCTCCCCAGAGGGGAGGCTGAGGTCAACGCTGCATCTGCATCACAATTCACCTTCTCATCCTGCTTCCCTAACCCCCTTCCCAAGAGCACTCCCCAGGAATCTTCCTCCACTCAAGTTTCCCTCTCAGCATCTGTTCCCAGGCAACTGGACCCCTCTCCACTCACTAACCAGGGAACTTTGGATGAGACACTTAGCTTCTCCACTGCTAAGTAGTCTCATCCACAAGACGGAGACAATAGTAGTGCTTTCCATGCAGGTGTTGTGAGAATGAAACAAGTGAAATCACCCAAATCTCTCAAAACAGTGCCCGTATATAGTAAGTATTCAACAAATGCTTATTATGAACTATTATAATGAGCATGTTTTCTTCTGTAGGAAAAACTTTCATTAAGAAATGAATTCATGGGAGTTCTCTGGTGGTCTAGTGGTTAGGATTCCAGGCTTTCACTGCCATGGCCCAGGTTCAATCCCTGGTCAGGGAACTGAGATCCTGCAGGCAGTGCGGCCAAAACAATTTAAAAATAAAAATAAAAAAAATTTTAAATACATTTGTTTAAAAAAGAATTCATTTTCATATTAATATAGTATTTTTTCAGCTCTCCCTAAGCTATAAATCAGTAGAACAATGAGGTTAAAAGTAATAAGTTACAGTTTATATTATTTCTGATGTTCTAATTATATTAAAATTAATATGCTAATACTTTTAAAAATCACTATCACATTATAATAATTTCCATATTAGTTATTTTTCAGCAAAGGAATGAAACTGTTTTTGCATTCTTTATAAATATCAAAGGAATGAATGTACTTAATACTTTCTGTAAACTCATATACTTCTAAGTTTAACATATCAAACTCAACAAAATCAAAAAGGAAAAAAACTTCAATTTAAACTGAAGTCTTGATATTTCAGAGTAGCTCTGGACCTTATATATCAATGTCTGACACTGTGGAGTTCTGATCATCAAAGCTATAAATCAACCCTTGGAGAGCGATATAAAGTTAAGGGTAGATTCATATAATTGATAAGCTGAAATCTTAAAAGAGAAAATTAGCCACACTTTTTTTTGCATTTTATGCAGCTATATCTTAAATTAATTTTTTTCAGGATTAGGATGTATCATTTATGGCCATACCCAATCTTATTATTTGTTAGGACAAGATCAGTAAATCCTAGAAAAATCAATATAAATAAGGAAAATTAATCCTGCTGACAGTGGACTCGAATTCTATTTCCCTTTTTGTGGTAAATGTTTCCTTCATTGCTTTGTGAAGAAATATCACCCAGTTCAGTAAGAACCAGTCTTAAGAAAAATGTCTGACTGAATTTCTGTCTCCATTTATAAGAAATAGTTATGACTTTTTAAGTGTTTACTACATGCTAGGGTTTGAAATATGTTACCTTTGATTCTCAAACTAATGCTTCAAAGCACATACCCCATTTTCTAGATGAATAAAATGAGGTTCAAAGAACACAGCTTACAACATGCAGAGCCAAACAGATTCAAGTCTACCTGTGCTCTTTCTACTTGCCGTCTCCCACTGAGCACATAACTATGAATGTCAGCTCATATTCTGCTTTAAAGATTGGACAAGTGCTTTACAATACTGGCACACCTCCAAAAAAAGAGGAAATGCACTTAATAAAATTGCTCTCTTTTTTAAGTTTTTAACTGTCTTGTTTGAATTATTATTCAAGGTAGAGAATAGATAGAATAAACCAAAAAGTTAAAATACTGTTATATTCTCAAATCGGCTACCCAATTTCTTTGGATAACAATGAGAGTTATACATGCCTTTTAAAGACAGGTTGAAGGACTAATAGCCGATTGTTAACTTGAGATGTTTAAGAAACAAAAAAGACTCTAGCAATATCTCTGTTAATATGCAAAATTCATAACTTCATATTCTGACAGTCTAAAAAGAGGCACTGACAGAGATCATGTTTCTTTACATGAAATGAGAACTGTCTAGCACTAAATTGCAACATAAAGAGGATATGAACTGTCTTGCCGTATTATAATGTTTATTAGTAGATGTTTCAATGGCCGCAGCGCTTTTCAGAAAGCAGTAAGGATGCTGTAGGAGATGCCCCATTCCTGAAGGAGTCAACACTCATTTAAGTGAGTACCATGCAGGTAACTCCATCTTATCATTGAACAAATCCTACTCTTATTAGGTACAATGCATTTTCGTAAGCACTTAGCAGTAAGCAACACAGATAAGGCCTCTGCCATCATCTTTCAAACCTACAATGAGCAGGGAAGCAGATATTGCACAGGTTACCTGTGTGAGGCATGCTACAAAAGAGGTTTATTGCATAATGCATACAATCTATGGGTGTTTATAAGATGGGACTTGATTAACAGAGGTGAAATGGGAAGCTTAGATGGTTAAAGAGGTCTCCCTAAGGACATGATATTTTTTATTTATTTATTTATTTATTATTTATGGCTGTGTTGGGTCTTCGTTTCTGTGCGAGGGCTTTCTCTAGTTGTGGCAAGCGGGGGCCACTCTTCATCGCGGTGCGCGGGTCTCTCACTATCGCGGCCTCTCTTGTTGTGGAGCACAGGCTCCAGACGCGCAGGCTCAGTAATTGTGGCTCACGGGCCCAGCCGCTCTGCGGCATGTGGGATCTTCCCAGATCAGGGCTCGAACCCGTGTCCCCTGCATTAGCAAGCAGATTCTCAACCACTGCGCCACCAGGGAAGCCCTTGGACGTGATATTTTTTAAAAATCAAGTAAGAGAAGCTGGAGGAAGGGGAACCAATGGTAGAGATGACACGGACAGCACATTTCAAGGAAAAAAATAACTACATTGATTTTCTAGCAAAGTCAGCTCTGGCTGCCATAATAACGTACACAGACTGGCTGGCTTAAAAAACAGAAATTTACCCTCACAGTTCTGGAGGCTGTAAGTCCGAGATGAGGATGCCAGCATGGTCGAGTTCTGGTGAGAAACCTCTTGGCATGCAGATGGCCTGACACAGTGGAGAGAGCAAGTTCTGGTCTCTTCTTCTTCTTATAAAGACACTAATCCCATCGCAGGGCCCCACCCTCACAACCTCATCTAAACCAAGACCTCCCAAAGGCCCCACCACTTCCAACTTCAACATATGGATCTTGGGGACACAAACATTCAGTCCCTAACACACAGCAAATGCCTGAGGAGAGAAAGATCCTTCGTGAAGTATGAAGGGGTTGGGGAGAGTTCCCCGGAACAAGGATAGAAAGGCGGGCAGAATGGATTAGGCAAGGGCTTTGAACTTGACCTTACAATGAGTGCATGAGTAATATAATCAAGTCTGTGTTACAGGTGCTTTTGAAAGAAAGTAATTATCAAAGGAAATGTTAGGTTCTATCTGATATGTGATCAGAGAACAATGCACTTAGTAAAAGGTAATTGTGAGATATTTGGGCTCAGCAAAATTAATTTCTACTTAGACAAAAGTTTCTTTGGTATATTAAAAGTCAGTCTTAATGATTTTTTTTAAAATTTTTATTTATTTATTTATTTATTTTTGGCTGTGTAGGGTCTTCGTTTCTGTGCAAGGGCTTTCTCTAGTTGCAGCAAGCGGAGGCCACTCTTCATCGTGGTGCGTGGGCCTCTCACTATCGCGGCCTCTCTTGTTGCAGAGCACAGGCTCCTGACGCGCAGGCTCAGTAGTTATGGCTCACAGGCCTAGTTGCTCCGCGGCATGTGGGATCTTCCCAGACCAGGGCTCGAACCCGTGTCCCCTGAATTGGCAGGCAGATTCTCAACCACTGCGCCACCAGGGAAGCCCAGTCTTAATGATTTTTAACAATCCTAGCTTGTTCCTCACATTTGGACAGGGCTTGTTAAGGACTAGTTTTCCTCAGATGGGTCACAGTGAATTACTTTTCCTACATGTCTCAGCCAAACCCAAATATGGTGGGAAATATTGTCAGCAAATTCTTGAAGTTGATTTCTTTTTTTTTTTTTTTTTTTACTTTTATAGTATTTTTAATTAAAAAAAAAGCTATCACTTTTTCATTTCTGACATTTCCCCCAAACTTGAATTTAATAGATATACATTTTTCATGTTTAGTTTTATCCGGAAGGAAGATGCATGTTGGATAAATGATACATTTTTGTTTGCTTTTATTTATAATGAAAGGCTGTGGAACTGACCAGATCATTCAGGAAAAACTATGCATATATCTCTAATATCTGTTAAATATTCAACACAGTTTTCAGGCAGTGCTGCCGAGAGCAAAGGGGAATGCCTGGGATCTCTCAGACAGGTCAGGAAATGGCAGGGGTCAGGGCATCCAAGTTCCTGGGGTTTTAACCAGACATTTGTTTTTCTCTTTTTTTTTTTTAAACATCTTTATGAGTATAATTGCTTTACAATGGTGTGTTAGTTTCTGCTTTACAACAAAGTGAATCATATACATATATCCCCATATCTCCTTCCTCCTGTGTCTCCCTCCCACCCTCCCTATCCCACCCCTCTAGGTGGTCACAAAGCACCGAGCTGATCTCCCTGTGCTATGTGGCTGCTTCCCACTAGCTGTCTATTTTACATTTGGTAGTATTTGTAAGTCCATGCCACTCTCTCACTTCGTCCCAGCTTACCCTTCTCTCTCCCCGTGTCCCCAAGTCCATTCTCTACGTCCACGTCTTTATTCCTGTCCTGCCCATGGAGTTGATCTCTATTTTTACTTTTTCATGAAGGATTATCATTTGTTCAATTAAGATTCTAGAATTATAAATACATAAAATTATTTATTGAGCATGAGTGAAACTAAAACATACTTAAATAATTTTAAACTGTTAACTTTCATTACTAGTAATATTAATTAATCTATGAAATGCTGAATCAGTAAACATTTGTAGCTGTACACATTAGCTTCCCCATTCAACAATAATCTAATATATTATAAATAAAGTAAAATTCTACAGGCTCTGTGTTCAAAGGGCTCTTACTATTAAGTCTTAATCATCTGGAATCTCATTGAAATTGATAGAAATTTGAGTTTAAGGAAAAAGCAAGAGTTTTGCTTCCGTTACGGCTGAGTACACTTTCACAAAAACATACCCTCCTTCATGTAACAACTATAAACTCTGAATAAAACAGGAAAAAAAAAAATCTGAAGCCTCTTGGGACTGAATAAAAACAATAAGATTTTCACAAGGGATCAAAAAATTGAAGAATGGACTGACATGGAGGGGGTTTTCCATTTTTTAAGTTTAATTTATTCTATTTTTTTAGCCTATTACCTAAGGACAGGTGTCAGTCAAGGCATCATTCAGGGAGGCTAAAGCCCCAATAGGAGCACACAGTCTTCCTGGATTGAAGAACCTTAGGACAGAGGTCAGGGCAACCACAGTCATTAGAAAGTGGGAGGGAAATCCCAGATAGGAGAAAGCCTCTGGGCAAGCCCCAAATTCCGTGTAAACTCTGCCCAAATCTCTGATTGACCCCTGAACTATACATGTATGGGGCATATTGCAAAAACCCAGTTAAGAAAACTGAACTGAAATGAACTGAGATTTGCACTGGTGCCAAAAAAATCAGGTTCTTCAGTTTGAGCTCCACCAAGTTAATTGCCTGCTAAAACAAAAATATCAACACTATTCAGAAGAACACAACAGAATCCAGAGTCTCCACACCATAATGTACACAATGTCCAGAATACAATGCAAAATTATTCAACATATGAGTAACTAGGTAGATGCGATCTATTATCAAGAGAAAAAAAAAAAAAAAGAGACCAACTCCAGGATGATCTGGATGTTGAAATTCACAAAGACTTTATAATTATATGAGGAAAAGGAAGACACTCTTGTAATGAATTAAAAGATAGGGGATTTCAGCAGAGAAACAGAAACTATAAAATAAAACAAAATGGAAATTCTACAATGAAAAATACAATACCTGAAATTTTTTAAAAATTGTTGGATGTGTTTAACAGCAGAACAGAGATGAGGAATAAAACGGTGAACTTGAAAATAAAGCAATAGAAACCATCTGGTCTGAAGAAAAGAAGAAAATTATTGAAAAGAAAAATAAACAGAGCCTTAGGACCTCAGATCAAAAGTTCTAACATATGTGTATTTGAAAACTCAGGAACAGAGAAAACAAAGAATGAGGTAGAAAAAAGTATATTTAAAAATAAAAAGCAGCTTCTAGAAAGATCTCTCTTTAAACATGGAATAAGCTTAACTTTATCCTTTAAAAAAAATGGAAAAGTTACCTTCACAAATGACAGACAAAAGTGGTAACTGTACTTCATATGTTAAAGTGCATTTAGAGATATAGTAGCAAAATAGCCTTAAAATGTTATGAATTTAGATAAGAGCACAATTGTACTTCTCAGTGTACATGGCAAAACAATATTACCATGTTCAAAAAAATTGTCTTTCTTTTAAAATATACTAAGATTCAAAACTCAAAAGATGAACTTATTAAATTCATTTTGTGATATTAGAAGTATGCTGTAATATACATAGAACTTAAATTTTTAATGCAAGTAAGCAAATTACCTAGAGTACATTAATTAATTTGTAAGTATCAAACTTAATTAATAAACTGCCCTTCCTGTCACCTCTCTTCTTTATGCTGGACACTGACAGACAATGGAAGTGTAACAGACATAAGCATGACGATTAGATTCTACACAAGAAAAATACCACATAAAAACTCTTGTAAGATGAGTCCAGGAAATAAAGTATCTGCCAGCACTGAAATATTGTGCTCTTGTTTATGCATAATGTAACAGAACAGCCTTTGTATTATTTTTAACAGTTCAGTACTTAAAATAATCCATACTTCAAAGGAAAGTAAACAGTGCATAAGCTTAGATGGCTCTTTACCTCATGACTGGGTTCTTTTATAATCGACATTCTTAAAAACTAGACAAGTCAATCTCTATGTAAACAATAACTTTCTCTGTGTTTCCAAATGTAGAAATCAAGAGAAGTATACAACATGAGAAGTGTCTAACTACACAACTGTTGAAAATCAGATAGTATTTAAGTCCATTTATGGTGAGCCTAGAAATAATATTTAATCTCTTGAAAATATATCCATAACACTGGCTATTTCTACACAGTTAATTTAAATGAAGAACAAAAGAACTTTCAGCATACTCTGAACAAAAGAGGTAGAGGACAATCTCTTGTTCTGAACAGAATTTCTGAATTAACTGTCAGTAATCAAACTTAGATGAGATGAGAAATTTCCTCAGGTTCTGTTCTGTTCTTTCCTCTTTGCTATCCTTGTGAAAACACGCTGCACTACAAGCCTTCCTTGCTTTTTGCCACAACACATTCCTTAAAAGCATCAAGCGGGTAGTATTTTCTTGTCTGAAGATGTAGTATGAAGTAAACCAACAATATCATTCCAAAAAATTCAATAATTAAAAATTATTACCATCCTTTAGAATAGAAAACATAGGTTAAATTTCTGTAAGTGAGCAAAAACAAATAACTTACTGATTATATGAAAGATCTCAATATATAGAGTGTACACCAACACACAAAAATACAACTGAAAAAAAGTTTTACCTTAATATTCCAATTATAGTAAAACTGTACTGCACCATTTTATATGAGGGACTTGAGCATCTGAGGAGTTTGGTATCTGCGGGTGGTTCTAGAACAAATACTCCACAAATACCAAGGGATGACTGAATTTAAACTCTAAGTTTCCTATTTTGACATGCAAAAGAACTTCTAAGGAATGATTTGTTTTGCTCAGCTATCTTAAAGGAGGTATCCAAATAAATTTAAATTGATGTCTTTTTTTTTTCTGTCATCGTATCTGTTTTCTATAATTATTCTGAATACATAAAATTATTCAAAACCACTCAATGTGTAACAATAAATGTTTGTTAAAGAGTACTGTGAATGATATTATTCCTCTTGACCTAAAGGAAAATTCAAAGCATCTCTTTCATCCCTTTGCCCAACTTCCACTACTGAATGAGAATGAGAAGTTCTCAGGATAATCAATAAGAAAATGAAGACACAAGTCAGCCACATCCTAGGACGTCAGTGTTTTCCTCTTTCACTAGGATAACTTACATCTCAAGAGACAAGTACAATAAGACAAAGCCTGCTGGTGTCCCTTTTCAGGAAATACTCTTGACCTTGGAAGGCCAGAAACATGCCCAGGGTCATGGGAGCCACAGGCCTGGCAAGTATGATCAGAAATGAACTGTGGAAGAATATCAGAGATCAGGCTACTCTAATCTTTACTTTCAACCAAGAAGGTCAAGGTATCCTCAAGGCCCAGAAGGCTCCCATGGCTGTCCGTGGTGAGAAGCAGACTAAATCTGGAACTGAAGGTCTACAAAGTACCTAAGACAGTGAGCTTTCCTAGAGCGTCATTTGAGGTACAGGATCATATTTCTATCCATTTAACATGACTAGTCACTGAGGTTTTTAAAACAAGAAACTGACACTTCTTTCTTTCACTCTCACTTGGCTCCTCAGTTTAATCAAAACTCAAGTGAAGATACACATAATAATAAACTTTCCTGGGAGTTTACGTGTGGCGGGCATCACTCTCTGCCCTGGGTTGTATCATCTCATTGAATCTCCACAATAGCCCCATGAGGTCGATCCTATTATCATCCCCATTTTATGGATGAGAAAATTGAGGCTTACAAAGATTTGGGAACTTGCTCAAGCCCAAGTTACTAAATGACAGAGCTGAAATATAAACGCTCTTCCATCTGACTCGATAGGACAAGCTTTCATCCACTAGATCACTCATCCTCTGTCCAAATCAAGGACACCTGGAAATCATGAGCACCAGTAAACCACTTCCATCTTCTCTATTAAAGAGTTTCCATACACTTCATCAGTGGGCAATCTGAGATCTGCATTTTTATGGGAAAATGGTAAACCCTGAAATGAAGTTAACAGCGTGGGCTTTTTAAAAGGAAATTCAAAACATAATTGCTAAGAAAGAAAAACACAGTGTCCCACTGTATACATAGGGCAGGGCTAGTATGCCCAAAGGTCATAGAGTCAAAAGGTAAAAGTTGCAAGATTAAAAAATAACCAAGATTAAGACGCTTTTGTCTGTTCAATACAATACCCTATCTTAACTGATTCAACACTTTCTTCTCATATGAAAGATGGTAGTTAATGGCTTCCATCAGCTACAGGATATAATACTAAGAAATGGGCAATAATAAATCCTTCATGTCCTTTCTTATACTTTAGCAGCTACATTTTATTCACAACTTTTAGACAGTAATAGATGCTGAAGGAAGCCACTTTTGCTCAAGAGGTCCTTAATTCATCATCGAGGGATACCAGACTCTGAACAAGACAACAGCACAGATTTCCAGAACATTTCTTCAGGTGGGAAAGGGCTCTTAACATATGCCCAGGGCTGGGTAGACATGGGCGAACAGGTAGCAGCCTCAGTCATTACAGGGTACTGAGGAAGGAAGTTGAGCAAACAGGGGCAAGATGCCCACAGACTTTACTTGTAAATACTGCAAACAATGGGAGAGGCATATTACATGCTAAAGAGAAGAGAAAAGTATAGAGGCAGGGGTAAAAGATAGAAGAGAAAGGGGGCAATTGAGAAGCTGTGTCAGAAAAGATGGGAGAGGTAAAATGTAGAACATGAATGAATAGGTTTGATTTGGACAGAGGAGAATCACTTAATCCTTGGGGACTGGATGGCACAGATACAGAAAAGTCTGATGGTGGGAGGCAAGATTTTGCCTTCTGGACTCTACTGAGTAGAAGGCAGAGTAAAGGAATCAAAACATGATGCTTAAAGAGAGTAAAGTGGTGGGAGAGATGCTAAGGTGAATACCACAAAATTGCCCGGCAGTGTTGAGGGCCCAGCTGATACCACATACTTAGAGTCAATCCCCACTTGGAATTCCTCCAGCTGTGTCCTGCAGTCCAAGTGTTGGGGGGCGGAGTGGCATATAAGCTAGATTGTTCCACCATCAGTAATACGTGTACAGGTGTGGAAGAGCAAGGGTTAATTTTGTGCGCCCAGGAGTCCCAGCTGGACAGCAAAGGAACTAAAGCAAGGAGAGGACTAGTTTATAAGGAAGAAAAGGAGCCTAGAAAAAAATCTAGTTTCAAAAAGTAAATGTAAATCAAATTAAAGACTGAGAAAGCTAAAAGCCTAGGAGGCTCTAATCAGAGACTGGGACATAAGCTGAGATTTAAAAGGTGGAGCAGATCCAAATAAAAGCTGTGGGACAGGGTTCCTGGAATAGAAGTAATAATAAAAGAAATGGACAAATTCTTGGAATGGTACAACTTCCCAAGACTGAACCAGGAAGAATTAGAAAATATAAACAGACCAATCACAAGTAACAAAATTAAAACTGTAATTAAAAATCTTCCAACAAACAAAAGGCCAGGACCAGATGGCTTCACAGGTGAATTCTATCAAACATTTAGAGAAGAGTTATCTCCCATCCTTCTCAAACTCTTCCAAAAAATTGCAGAGGGAGGAACACTCCCAAACTCGTTCTACAAGGCCACCATCACCCTGATACCAAAACCAGACAAAGATATCACAAAAAAAGAAAATTACAAACCAATATCACTGATGAACACAGACTCAAAAATCCTCAACAAAATACTAGCAAATAGATTCCAACAACACATTAAAAAGATCATACACCATGATCAAGTGGGATTTATCCCAGGGATGCAAGGATTCTTCAATATATGCAAATCAATCAACGTGATACACCATATTAACAAACTAAAGAATAAAAACCATATGATCGGGGGGGAGGTAGAGAAGATGGCAGAAGAGTAAGACGCAGAGATCACCTTCCTTCCCATAGATACAGTAGAAATACATCTACACGTGGAACTGCTCCTACAGAACACCCACTGAACGCTGGCAGAAAATGTCAGACCTCCCAAAAGGCAAGAAACTCCCCACGTACTTGGGTAGGGCAAAAGAGAAAAGAAATAACAGAGACAAAAGAATAGGGACGGGACCTGCACCAGTGGGAGGGAGCCATGAAGGAGGAAAGGTTTCCACGTACTAGGAAGCCCCTTCCCGGGCGGAGACTGCGGGTAGCAGAGGGGGGAAGCTTCGGAGCCATGGAGGAGAGCACAGCCACAGGGGTGCGGAGGGCAAAGCGGACAGACTAACGCACAGAGGATCGGCGCTGAGCAGCACTCACCAGCCTGAGAGGCTTGTCTGCTCAGCCACCGGGGCGGGCGGGGCTGGGAGCCGAGGCTCGGGCTTTGGTTGGATCACAGGGAGAGGACTGAGGTTGGCAGCGTGAACACAGCCTGAAGGGGTTAGCACACCACAGCTGGCTGGGAGGGAGTCCGGTAAAAAGTCTGCAGCTGCCAGCGAGGCAAGAGACTTTTTCTTGACTCTTTGTTTCGCAGCGCGCAAGGAGAGGGGATTCAGAGCACCACCTAAACGAACACCAGAGACGGGCGCGAGCCGTGGTTATCAGCGCGGACCCCAGAGACCGGCATGAGACGCTAAGGCTGCTGCTGCCGCCACCAAAAAGCCTGTGTGTGAGCACAGGGCACAGGTCACTCTCCACACTGCCCCTCCCGGGAGCCGGTGCAGCCTGCCATTGCCAGGGTCCCATGATCCGGGGACAACTTTCCCGGGAGAACACACGGCACGCCTCAGGCTGCTGCAAAGTCACGCCGGCCTCTGCCGATGCAGGCTCGCCCCGCCTCCTCCGTACCCCTCCCTCCCCCTGGCCTGAGTGAGCCAGAGCCCCCGAAGCAGCTGCTCCTTTAACCCCGTTCTGTCTGGGTGGGGAACAGACGCCCTCAGGTGACCTACACGCAGAGGCAGGTCCAAATCCAAAGCCGAACCCCGGGAGCTTTGTGAACAAAGAAGAGAAAGGGAAATTTCTCCCAGGAGCCTCAGAAGCAGCGGATTAAAACTCCACAAACAACTTGATGTGCCTGCATCTGTTGAATAACTGAATAGACAACGAATCATCCCAAATTCAGGAGGTGGACTTTGGGAGCAGGATATATTAATTTTTCCCCTCTTCCTTTTTTTGTGAGTGTATATGTATATGCTTCTGGGTGAGATTTTGTCTGTATAGCTTTGCTTTATAATAGCTTTATTTTACTTCACTATATTATATCCTCTTTCTTTCTTTCTTTCTTTCTATTTTCTCTCCCTTTAACTCTGAGCTGCGTGGATGAAAGGCTCTTGGTGCTCCAGCCAGGCATCAGGGCTGTGCCTCTGAGGTGGGAGAGCCAACTTCAGGACACTGGTCCACAAGAGACCTCCCAGCTCCACGTAATACCAAACGGCGAAAATCTCTCAGAGATCTCCATCTCAACATCAAGACCCAGCTTCACTCAACGACCAGCAAGTTACAGTGTTGGACACCCTATGCCAAACAACTAGCAAGACAGGAACACAGTCCCATCCATTAGCAGAGAGGCTGCCTAAAATCATAAAAACCACAGACACCCCAAAATACACCACCAGACGTGGACGTGCCCACCAGAAAGACAGGATCCAGCCTCATCCACCAGAACATAGGCACTAGTTCCCTCCACCAGGAAGCCTACACAACCCACTGAACCAACCTTAGCCACTGGGGACAGATACCAAAAACAACAGGAACTACGAACCTGCAGCCTGTGAAAAGGAGACCCCAAACACAGTAAGATAAGCAAAATGAGATGACAGAAAAACACACAGCAGATGAAGGAGCAGGGTCAAAACACACCAGACCTAACAAATGAAGAGGAAATAGGTAGTCTACCTGAAGAAGAATTCAGAATAATGATAGTAAGGATGATCCAAAATCTTGGAAATAGAATAGACAAAATGCAAGAAACATTTAAAAAGGACATAGAAGAAATAAAGAGGAACCAAGCAACGATGAAAAACACAATTAATGAAATTAAAAATACTCTAGATGGGATCAATAGCAGAATAACTGAGGCAGAAGAAAGGATAAGTGACCTGGAAGATAAAATGGTGGAAATAACTACTGCAGAGCAGGATAAAGAAAAAAGAATGAAAAGAACTGAGGACAGTCTCAGAGACCTCTGGGACAACATTAAATGCACCAACATTCGAATTATAGGGGTCCCAGAAGAAGAAGAGAAAAAGAAAGGGACTGAGAAAATATTTGAAGAGATTATAGTTGAAAACTTCTCTAATATGGGAAAGGAAATAGTTAATCAAGTCCTGGAAGCACAGAGAGTCCTATACAGGATAAATCCAAGGAGAAACACACCAAGACACATATTAATCAAACTGTCAAAAATTAAAAACAAAGAAAACATATTAAAAGCAGCAAGGGAAAAACAACAAATAACACATAAGGGAATCCCCATAAGGTTAACATCTGATCTTTCAGCAGAAACTCTGCAAGCCAGAAGGGAGTGGCAGGATATACTTAAAGTCATGAAGGAGAAAAACCTACAACCAAGATTACTCTACCCAGCAAGGATCTCATTCAGATGTGATGGAGAAATTAAAACCTTTACAGACAAGCAAAAGCTGAGAGAGTTCAGCACCACCAAACCAGCTTTACAACAAATGCTAAAAGAACTTCTCTAGGCAAGAAACACAAGACAAGGAAAACACCTACAATAACAAACCCAAAACATTTAAGAAAATGGGAATAGGAACATACATATCGATAATTACCTTGAATGTAAATGGATTAAATGCTCCCACCAAAAGACACAGGCTGGCTGAATGGATACAAAAACAAGACCCATATATATGCTGTCTACAAGAGACCCACTTCAGACCTAGAGACACATACAGACTGAAAGTGAGGGGATGGAAAAAGATATTCCATGCAAATGGAAAGCAAAAGAAAGCTGGAGTAGCAATTCTCATATCAGACAAAATAGACTTTAAAATAAAGACTATTACAAGAGACAAAGCAGGACACTATATAATGATCAAGGGATCGATCCAAGAGGAAGGTATAACAATTGTAAATATTTATGCACCCAACATAGGAGCACCTCAATACATAAGGCAAATACTAACAGCCATAAAAGGGGAAATCGACAGCAACACAATCATAGTAGGGGACTTTAACACCCCACTTTCCCCAATGGACAGATCATCCAAAATGAAAATAAATAAGGAAACACAAGCTTTAAATGATACATTAAACAAGATAGACTTAATTGATATTTATAGGACATTCTACCCAAAAACAACAGAATACACATTTTTCTCAAGCGCTCATGGAACATTCTCCAGGATAGATCATATCTTGGGTCACAAATCAAGCCTTGGTAAATTTAAGAAAATTGAAATCGTATCAAGTATCTTTTCCGACCACAACGCTATGAGACTAGATATCAATTACAGGAAAAGATCTGTAAAAAATACAAACACAGGGGGCTTCCCTGGTGGTGCAGTGGTTGAGAATCTGCCTGCCAGTGCAGGGGAGACGGGTTCGATCCCTGGCCTTGGGGGATCCCGCATGCCGTGGAGCAGCTGGGCCCGTGAGCCACGGCTGCTGAGTCTGCGCATCTGGAGCCTGTGCTCCGCAGCAGGAGAGGCCGGGATGGTGAGAGGCCCGCGCACAGCGATGAGGAGTGGCCCCCGCTCGCCACAACTGGAGAAAGCCCTCGCATAGAAACGAAGACCCAACACAGCCAAAAATAAAAAAAATAAATAAATAAATAAAAACACATGGAGGCTACACAATACACTACTTAATAACGAAGTGATCACTGAGTAAATCAAAGGGGAAATTTAAAAATACCTAGAAACAAAAGACAATGGAGACACGACGACCCAAAACCTATGGGACTCAGCAAAAGCAGTGCTAAGAGGGAAGTTTATAGCAATACAAGCCTACCTCAATAAACAGGAAACATCTCGAATAAACAATCTAACCTTGCACCTGAAGCAATTAGAGAAAGAAGAACAAAAAAAACCCAAAGCTAGCAGAAGGAAAGAAACCATAAATATCAGATCAGAAATAAATGAAAAAGAAATGAAGGAAACAATAGCAAAAATCAATGATACTAAAAGCTGGTTCTTTGGGAAGATAAACAAAATTGATAAACCATTAGCCAGACTCATCAAGAGAAAAAGGGAGAAGACTCAAATCAATAGAATTAGAAATGAAAAAGGAGAAGTAACCACTGACACTGCAGAAATACAAAAGATCATGAGAGATTACTACAAGCAACTCTATGCCAATGAAATGGACAACCTGGAAGAAATGGACAGATTCTTAGAAACGCACTACCTGCTGAGACTGAACCAGGAAGAAATAGAAAATATGAACAGACCAATCACAAGCACTGAAATTGAAACTGTGATTAAAAATCTTCCAACAAACAAAAGCTCAGGACGAGATGGCTTTACAGGCGAATTCTATCAAACATTTAGAGAAGAGCTAACACCTATCCTTCTCAAACTCTTCCAAAATATTGCAGAGGGAGGAACACTCCCAAACTCATTCTACGAGGCCACCATCACCCTGATACCAAAACCAGACAAAGATGTCACAAAGAAAGAAAACTAGAGGCCAATATCACTGATGAACATAGATGCAAAAATCCTCAACAAAATACTAGCAAACAGAATCCAACAGCACATTAAAAGGATCATACACCATGATCAAGTGGGGTTTATCTCAGGAATGCAAGGATTCTTCAATACACACAAATCAATCAACGTGATACACCATATTAACAAATTGAAGGAGAAAAACCATATGATCATCTCAATAAATGCAGAGAAAGCTTTGAACAATATTCAACACCCATTTATGATAAAAGCCCTGCGGAAAGTAGGCATAGAGGGAACTTTCCTCAACATAATAAAGGCCATATATGACACACCCACAGCCAACATTGTCCTCAATGGTGAAAAACTGAAACCATTTCCACTAAGATCAGGAACAAGACAAGGTTGCCCACTCTCACCACTATTATTCAACATAGTTTTGGAAGTGTTAGCCACAGCAATCAGAGAAGAAAAAGAAATAAAAGGAATCCAAATCAGAAAAGAAGAAGTAAAGCTGTCACTATTTGCAGATGACATGATACTATACATAGAGAATCCTAAAGATGCTACCAGAAAACTACTAGAGATAATCAATGAATTTGGTAAAGTAACAGGATACAAAATTAATGCACAGAAGTCTCTTGCATTCCTATACACTAATGATGAAAAATCTGAAAGAGAAATTAAGGAAACACTCCCATTTACCATTCCGACAAAAAGAATAAAATATCTAGGAATAAACCTACCTAAGGAGACAAAAGACCTGCATGCAGAAAATTATAAGACACTGATGAAAGAAATTAAAGATGATACAAATAGGTGGAGAGATATACCATGTTCTTGGATTGGAAGAATCAACATTGTGAAAATGACTCTACTACCCAAAGCAATCTACAGATTCAATGCAATCCCTATCAAACTACCACTGGCATTTCTCACAGAACTAGAACAAAAAAATTCACAATTTGTATGGTAACACAAAAGACCCCGAATAGCCAAAGCAATCTTGAGAACGAAAAATGGAGCTGGGGGAATCAGGCTCCCTGACTTCAGACTATATTACAAAGCTACAGTAATCAAGACAGTTTGGTACTGGCACAAAAACAGAAATATAGATCAATGGAACAGGATAGAAAGCCCAGAGATAAACCCACGCACATATGGTCACCTTATCTTTGATAAAGGAGGCAAGCATATACAGTGGAGAAAAGACAGCCTCTTCAATAAGTGGTGCTGGGAAAATTGGACAGATACATGAAAAAGTATGAAATTAGAATATTCCCGGGCTTCCCTGATGACGCAGTGGTTGGGAGTCTGCCTGCCAATGCAGGGGACACGGGTTCGAGCCCTGGTCTGGGAGGATCCCACATGCCGCGGAGCAACTGGGCACGTGAGCCACAATTACTGAGCCTGCGCTCCGGAACAAGAGAGGCCGCGATGGTGAGAGGCCCGCGCACCGCGATGAAGAGTGGCCCCCGCTTGCCGCAACTAGAGAAGGCCCTCGCACAGAAACGAGGACCCATCACAGCCAAAAATAAATAAATAAATAAATAAATAAATAAATAAATAAATTTTAAAAAAAAGAAAAAAAAAAGAATACTCCCTGACACCATACACAAAAATAAACTCAAAATGGATTAAAGACCTAAGTGTAAGGCCAGACACTATCAAACTCTTAGAGGAAAACATAGGCAGAACACTCTATGACATAAATCACAGCAAGATTCTTTTTGACCCAGCTCCTAGAGAAATGGAAATAAAACACAAATAAACAAATGGGACCTAATGAAACTTAAATGCTTTTGCACAGCAAAGGAAACCATAAACAAGACCAAAAGACAACCCTCAGAATGGGAGAAAATATTTGCAAATGAAGCAACTGACAAAGGATTAATCTCCAAGATTTACAAGCAGCTCATGCAGCTCAATAACAAAAAAACAAACAACCCAATCCAAAAATGGACAGAAGACTTAAATAGACATTTCTCCAAAGAAGATATACAGATTGCCAACAGACACATGAAAGAATGCTCAACATCATTAATCATTAGAGAAATGCAAATCAAAACTACAATGAGATATCATCTCACACTGGTCAGAATGGCCATCATCAAAAAATCTAGAAACAATAAATGCTGGAGAGGGTGTGGAGGAAAGGGAACACTCTTGCACTGTTGGTGGGAATGTAAATTGATTCAGCCACTATGGAGAACAGTATGGAGGTTCCTTAAAAAACGACAAATAGAACTACCATACGACCCAGCAATCCTACTGCTGGGAATATACCCTGAGAAAACCATAGTTCAAAGAGAGTCATGTACCAAAATGTTCATTGCAGCTCTATTTACAATAGCCAGGACATGGAAGCAACCTAAGTGTCCATCATCAGATGAATGGATAAAGAAGATGTGGCACATATATACAATGGAATATTACTCAGCCATAAAAAGAAATGAAATGGAGGTATTTGTAATGAGGTGGATGGAGTTAGAGTCTGTCATACAGAGTGAAGTAAGTCAGAAAGAGAAAAACAAATACATTATGCTAACACATATATATGGAATCTAAGGAAATAAAAAAAAAAGGCCATGAAGAACCTAGTGGCAAGACGGGAATAAAGACACAGACCTACTAGAGAATGCACTTGAGGATATGGGGAAGGGGAGGGGTGAGATGTGACAGGGTGAGAGAGTGTCATGGACATATATACACTACCAAATGTAAAATAGATAGCTAGTGGGAAACAGCTGCATAGCACAGGGAGATCAGCTCGGTGCTTTGTGACCACCTAGAGGGGTGGGATGGGGAGGGTGGGAGGGAGGGAGATGCAAGAGGGAAGAGATATGGGAACATATGTATATGTATAACTGATTCACTTTGTTATAAAGCAGAAACTAACACACCATTGTAAAGCAATTATACTTCAATAAAGATGTTTAAAAAAAAATGATCATCTCAACAGATGCAAAAAAAGCTTTTGACAAAATTCAAAGGCCATAAACGACAAACCCACAGCAAACATTATTCTCAATGGTGAAAAACTGAAAGCATTTCCTCTAAGATCAGGAACAAGACAAGGATGTCCATTCTCACCATTATTACTCAACAGAGTATTGGCAGTACTAGGCACAGCAATAAGAGAAGAAAAAGAAATAAAAGGAATACAAATTATAGAAGAAGAAGTAAAACTGTCAGTCTTTGCAGATGACATGATACTATACATAGAAAATCCTAAAGATGCCACCAGAAAACTACTAGAACTAATCAATGAATTTGGTAAGGTTGCAAGATACAAAATTAATGCACAGAAATCTCTTGCTCTCCTATACAATAACAGTGAAAAATCAGAAAGAGAAATTAAAGAAACAATCCCATTTACCATCACGACAAAAAGAATAAAATACCTAGGAATAAACCTACCTAAGGAGGCAAAAGACCTGTACTCAGAAAATGCTAATGAAAGAAATCAAAGATGACACAAACAGATGGAGAGATAAACCATGCTCCTGGATTGGAAGAATCAATATTGTGAACATGACTATACCACCCAAAGCAATCTACAGGTTCAGTGCAATCCCTATCAAATACCAATGGCATTTTTCACAGAATTAGAACAAAAAATTTTTACGGTTTGTATGGAAACACAAATGACCTCAAATAGCCAAAGCAATCTTGAGAAGGAAAAACGGAGCTGGAGGAATCAGACTCCCTGACTTCAGACTATACTACAAATAATCAAGACAGTATGGTACTGGCAAAAAAAATAGAAATATAGCTCAATGGTACAGGACAGAAAGCCCAGAGATAAACCCACATGCATATGGTCACCTAGTCTATGACAAAGGAGGCAAGAATATACAGTGGAGAAAAGACAGCGTCTTCAATAAATGGTGCTGAGAAAACTGGACAACTACATGTTAAAGAACGAAATTAGAAAACTCCCCAACACCATACACAAAACTAAACTCAAAATGGATTAAAGACCTAAATTAAAGACCAGACACTATAAAACTCTTAGAGGAAAACATAGGAAAAACACTCTAACATAAATCACAGCAAGATCTTTTATGACCCACTTCCTAGAGTAATGAAAATAAAAACAAAAATAAGAAAATGGGACCTGATTAAAGTTAAAAGCTTTTGCACAGCAAAGGAAACCATAAACAAGATGGAAAAGACAAGCCACAGAATGGGAGAAAATATTTGCAAACAAAGCAACTGACAAAGGATTAATCTACAAAATATACAAACAGCTCATGCAGCTCAATATCATAAAAACAAACAACCCAATCCAAAAATGGGCAGAAGACCTAAATAGGCATTTCTCCAAAGAAAACATATAGATGGCCAGTGGCCCATGAAAAGATGGTCAACATCACTAATTATTAGAGAAATGAAAATCAAAACTACAATAAGGTATCACCTCACACCGGTCAGAAGAGCCATCATCAAAAAATCTACAAACAATAAATGCTGGAGAGGGTGTGGAGAAAAGGGAACCCTCTTGCACTGTTGGTGGGAATGTAAATTGATACAGCCACTGTGGAGAACAGAGGTTCCTTAGAAAACTAAAAATAGAACTACCATATGACCCAGCAATCCCACTACTGGGCATATACCCTGAGAAAACCATAATTCAAAAAGAGTCATGTACCACAATGTTCATTGCAGCACTATTTACAATAGCCAGGTCATGGAAACAACCTAAATATCTATCAACAGATGAATGGATAAAGAAGATGTGGTACATATATACAATGCAACATTACTCAGCCTTAAAAAGAAATGAAATTGGGTCATTGTAGAGATGCGGATGGACCTAGAGTCTGTCATACAGAGTGAAGTAAGTCAGAAAGAGAAAAACAAATATCATATCTTAACGCATATATGTGGAATCTAGAAAAATGGTACAGAGGAACCTATCCGCAGGGAAGGAATAGAAATGCAGACGTAGAGAATGGACGTGTGGACACAGGGGAGGAAGGGGAGGGTGGGATGAATTGGGAGATTAGGTTTGACATAAATACACTACCGTGTGTAAAATAGATAGCTAGTGGGAACCTGCTGTACAGCATAGGGAGCTCAGCTCTGTGCTATGTGATGACCGAGGTGGGTGGGATTGGGGTGGATGGAGGTCCAAGAGGGAGGGGATATATGTATACATATAGCTGATTCACTTCATTGTGTCACAGAAACTAACACAACATTGTAAAGCAATTATACTCCAATAAAAAATAATTTTTTTTTAAACGACATAAAACCAGGCCAATTGGGGAAATGTAAAACCAGTGTGCTTGAATAGCAAGAGCTACAGTGGAGACAAAACTGGCTAAAAGGCTGTCAATACCCTCAAAGCATATGGTGGACTGACTAGGGGGTCTGTAGGAAAGAAGGAGAAGTGGGAAGAGAGAACAGCAGAGCCAGATAATGTGTGCCTTACTGCCTGGGAGTGTGGAGAGGGATGTTGAATATTTCAGAAGCAGTGCAAAGGAGCTTAGAAAATGGGACAGGATGCCAACCATCTCTCTAGAGTCTCCGCCAGTCCATGGGGTTCCAGAAAATAAGCAAACAGCACTATGATCACAGATACCTGCCCTCCAACACCGTACGCGTGGCATGACCCTTGTCCCACCAGCATCCTTAGCCATTGACTCTGCTCTCATTATCCTCACTTTCACTTCCACATCTTTATTTATCACCTCCAAATGAATGACTTCAAAGTTTCCATCTTCAACCTTCCGCTCTTTCCTCTACTGTAGTTCTGAATATCTAAAAAGCTTTCAAGATACCTTTTTCCCAGACTACTGGCCATTAATTCATGCCCAACATATCAAACACTCAACTAAGCGAGCATCTTTTCCCGAGAACTCTCACCACCAGCTTTTCCTATTCCTCCCACTAAACCAGACTGAAAATATGGGATCATCTTTTACTTCTCCCCTCATCCCTTATTCAAGTTGTAGCATTTCCTTTATAATGCCTCTAAGGTCAGCCTTTCTACTACACTTCACTACCATTTCCCTAGTTCAGGACCTCGTAACTGAATATGTATTATTACAAGAGTCTCAGGAGTCTCCTACCTAGTTTCCCTGCTTTCTTCTTTCCACTGATTCAAGACAAATCTTCCTAAAACCTTACTTTACACAGGTTTATCTCTATTTAAAAACTCCCCACCTCTCTCTGTTGCCTCCATAACAAAGGCCAAACTCTAGGCAAACACTGTGAGTTCTTCATGGGCTGTCTCCTGTGCCTTCAAAACTCCACCCACTACTTCACTACAGGACCAGACACACCATGATTATTCCAGTTCATACTATCCCCACATGGATTATGTATCCTAAATAGAGTTTTAATTAAAATTTGTATTCGTTGCCATATTCATTTGATCTATCTGCACCACAAACAACACATTCTTTTTAAATGAAGATTTTAATTCAGTAAAATTTTAAGCAATAACCTGGCATTTGTAAAAATGACTTAGCATAGTTTCCCTAATGAACTATGAAAGTATAAATTACTTCTAAGGTTGCTCACTTTTAATTTATAATTTAGAAGGCAAAGGGCTCATTAATAGAAGTCTGGTGTCTAGTTGTAAATAAAATTAATATATCATCAGATTTCAATTCTCAGAGGAGGGAAATCTTACTGATCACAACTTTCAGAAGGCCATCCTAAATGATTCTCTTTTAGAGGTGATCATGCCTAGGAATGCATTACACATTTTTATAAAAAAAAAAAAAAAAAAAGTTGTGCAGCTATCCTGGAATGTATCCATGACAGGCTGTAAATAAAAACCTACATATCACAACACAGGACTCCCTGGAAGGTCCATATCTAGTGAAACCTCCATCCTGATCCACCACATAAACCCTCCCACTTCCAAGGCCCCTTAATTCTTACTACACCAACTACTACCACATAGTGTAGATTACCTCAAATCCTTATGATAACGTGCTCTCAAAATGAATTACAATGTGTGATGGTCAACATGACTAGGCCTCATGATGCCCAGATATCTGGTTAAACATTATTTCTAGGTATGTCTGTGGGGGTGTTTCTGGCTGAGATTAACATTTGAATTGCTGGACTGAGAAAAGCAGAATGTCCTCCCCAACGTGTGTGTGTAACATCCGATCCACTGAAGGCCTCAACAGAACAAAAAAGAGGAGGAATGATGAATTTGCTCTTTCTGTCTGACTGCTGAGCTGGGACATCAGTCTTCTGTCCTCTGACTGGGACTTACACCATCAGTTCTTCTGGCTCTCAGGCCTTCAGACTTGGACTGAATTATACCACCAGCTTTCTTGAGTCTCCAGCTTGCAGTCAGCAGATCGTGGGATTTCTTGGCCTCTATAATCCCATGAATCAATTCTTCATTTTATATTTCCTATTGGTTCTATTTCTTTGGAGAACCTTAACTAATATACAACATTTTATGAGTCAGGAACTAGGGCCAGAAAAGTTAACAGGGATAGTAAATGGTGAAGTCAGAACTGAAACCAAGGTTTTCTACTCAAAGTCCAGTGCTGTCTTTTTTCAGGCTGTCTTAATAAAAGATTCCAAAGGTAATAACTGATACACAGAACAAAAGACACTAAGATAGGAAGAGGACCAAGATGGTGGCTAGGATGACCCTGACCTAATCTCCTCCCACAGACACACCAAATCTACGCCTACATACAGAGCAATTCCTCCTGAAGAAGACCTGAGGGCTGACTGAACAGCTTCTGTACATAGAAAGACCACATAGAAATGGGTAGGAGAGACGGAGACACGGTATCCATGGGAACTCCACCCATGAGGCAGCAACCTGAGATAGGAAGGGATATTACTGAAGGGTCCAAGCACTGATTCACCCACCCTGGGACACAGTGAAAAAACAGCTGTTTAGAGGGCACATATACTATACAGCAAAGAAATCCATTTACTAACCCTAGAACTCCTGCCAAACAGGTGGGGAACTGCTGGATACCTCTGCAGGATCAGGGGTGCTGGCAGAGCATTGTTTTAGTCCTCCAAGGACTTCCCCAGTCCCACGCCTGCTCCTGCTCCAGCCGTCCTGCTAAGGTGGCCCCGGTGTTGTGCATTCCAAGGACTGCCCCTGACCTGCAAGCAGTCCACACAGGGGCATTCCCACAGAAGACCACTCCTTCAAGACTGGGAGGGGGAGCTGTTTTCTCTACTCTGTAGAAACAAACACCAAAAGTCAAGCAAAATGAGGATACAGAAGAATGTGTTCCAAACAAAAGAACAAAATAAAACCTTAGGGAAAAAAAAAAAAAAACCCTAATGAAACAGTGATAAATAATTTCCCTGATAAAGAGTTCAAAGAAATGATCATAAGGATGCTCACTGAAATTGGGAGAAGAATGGAGGAACTCAATGAGAACTTCAACAAAGATTAAGGAAATATAAGAAAAAAACAATCAGAGAAGAAGACCACAATCAACAGCAGATTAGATGACACAGAAGAATGGATAAGCAATCTGGAATACAGAATAGTGGAAATCACCCAATCAGAACAGCAAAAGGAAGAAAGAATTTTTTTAAATGAGGATAATTTAAGGGACCTCAGGGACAGCATCAAGTATACTAACATTCACATTATAGATATCCCAGAAGGAGAAGAAAGAGAGGAAGTAACAGAAAACTTATTTGAAGAAACAATGACTGAAAACTTCCCTAACTTGGGGAAGGAAACAGACATCCAGGTACAGGAAGCACAGAGTCCCAAAGAAGATGAATCTAAAGAGATCCACACCAAGACATAATTAAAGTGGCAAAAGTTAAAGTCAAAGTGAGAATCTTAAAGACAGCAAGAGAAAAAACAACTAATCACATACAAGGGAAACCTTGTAAGACTATCAGCTGATTTTTCAGCAGAAACTACAGGCCCGAAGGGAGTGGCAGGATATATTTAAAGTGCTAAAAGAGAAAAAAAATTACAATTTAGAATACGCTACCTGGCAAGGTTTTCATTCAGAATTGAAAGAGAGATTACAAAGTCTCCCAAAAAGCAAAAATTAAAGGAGTTCATCACTACTAAACGGCCTTACATGAAATGCTAAAGAGTCTTCTTTAAGGCCACAACTAGAAATGACAAAACATATATATATAAAAAAAAAATCTCACTGGTAAAGGCAAGTATAGTAAATGCAGTGGATGAGGCACTTAAGAGCTAGTATGAAGGTTAAAGGACAAAAATAGTACAAATCAACTATAACTACAATAAGTAGTTAAGGGATACACAAAATTAAAAAGATATAAGATATGACATCAAAATCATCCAACGTGGTGGTGTAGGGAGTAAAAATGTAGGCCATGTACAACGAGCCCACAGCTAACAACACACTCAATGGTAAACATCTGAAAGCTTCTCCTCTAAGATCAGAACTGAGACAAGGATGCCCACTCTTGCCACTTCATTCCACACAGTACTGGAAGTCCTAACCACAGCAGTTAGGTAAGAAAGAGAAATAAAAGGCATCCAAATTGGAAAGGAAGAAGTAAAACTGTCACTATTTGCAGATGACATGATACAATAAATAGAAAACCCAAAAGGCTCCACCAAAAAACTATTAGAACTAATAAATGAATTCAGTAAAGATGCAGGATATAGAATAGAAATCTGTTGCATTTCTGCCCACTAATAATGAAAGAGAAAGAGAACTATCAGAAAAAGAAATTAAGAAAACAACCCCATTAACAATTGCATCAAAAAGAATAAAGTACCTAAGAATAAATTTAACCAAAGAGGTGAAAAACCTGCATTCTGGAAACTATAAGACACTGATGAAAGAAACTGAAGATGACACAAACATATGGAAAGATATACCATGCTCATGGATTGGAAAGATCAGTATCATTAAAATATCCATACTACCCAAAATAATCTGCAGATTCAATGCAATCCCTATCAAAATATCAATGGCATTTTTCACAGAACTAGAACAAATAATCCTAAAATTTGTATGGAACCACAAAAGGCCCCAAATATACAAAGCAATCTTGAGAAAGAAGAACAAAGCTTGAGGTGTCACACTCCCAGACTTGAAACTATACTACAAAGCTACAATAATCAAAACACTATGGCACTGATACCAAAACAAACACATAGAACAATGGAACAGAATAGAGAGCCCAGAAATAAACCCATGTTCATATGGTCAAGGAGGTAAGAATACAATGGGGAAAAGATAGTCTCTTCAATAATTGAACAGTGTTGGGAAAACTGGACAGCCACATGTAAAATAATGGAACTGGACCACTTTCTTATACCATATACAAAAATTAACTCAAAATGGTTTTAAAGACTTAAATGTAAGACTTGAAACCATAAAACTCCTAGAAGAAAACATAGGTAGTAACTTCTTTGACATCAATTTTAGCAATATTTTTTGCATATGTCTCCTCCAGAAAGGGCAACAAAAGCAAAAATAAACAAATGGGACTACATCAAACTAAAAAGCTTTTGCACAGTGAAGGAAACCACTGACAAAACTAAAAGGTGATCTATTGAATAGGATATCTGCAAACAATGTATCTGACAAGGGGTTGATATCCAAAATATGTAAAGAACTCATACAGCTCAATAGCTAAAAAACAAACAACCCAGTCAAATATGGGCAGAGGACCTGAATAGATATTTTTCCAAAGAAGATATACAGGTGGCCAACAGGCACAAAAAAAGGTACTCAACATCACTAATAATCAGGAAAATGTAAATTAAAATCACAATGAGATCACCTCATACCTGTCAGAATGGTTATTTCAAAAAGACAAGATGTGGAGAAAAGGGAACCCTCATGCACTGTTGATGGGACTGTAAACTTGTATAGCCACTACAGAAAACAGTATGGAGGCTCCTCAGAAAACTAAAAATAGAGCTACCATATGACCCAGCAATTCCACTTCTGGGTACTTATCCAAAGAAAATGAAAACACTAATTCAAAAAGATACATGTACTTCTATGTTCATTGCAGCACTATTTACAATAGCCAAGATATGGAAGCAAACTAGGTGTCCATCAACAGATGAATGGGTAAAAAAGATGGGATATATATACACACATATATACACATATATACAATGGAATATTACTCTGCCATAAAAAAGAATGAAATCTTGCGATCTGTGGCAACATGGACAGATGCAGAGGGTATTATGGTAAGTGAAATAAATAAGAAAAAGAAAGACAAATACCATGTGATTTCACTTGTATGTGTAATCTAAAAAACAAAGCAAACAAAAAAACAAAACAGAAACAGACTTATAGGTACAGAGAACAAACTGGTGGTTGCCAGAGGGGAGTGGGGTGGAGGGACTGGTGAAATACGTGAAGGGATTAAGAGGTACAAGCTTCCACTTATAAAATAAATAAGTCTTGGGGATGTAATGTACAGGAAATATAGTTGATAACATTGCAATAACTTTGTATGGTGATGGATGGTAACTGGACTTATTGTGGTGATCATTTCATAATGTATAAGAATATTGAATCACTATGTTGAACACCTCAAACTATATCATAATGTATGTTAATTATAACTCAATAAAAAAAAACATACTATGTTACTCTGTAGACCAGAATCATGCCCTGCACAGCTGAAAGGGATCCCACTGAATCTAAGTGTGATGCTTAGCACCCTTGGGGTGAAACCCTGAGGACTCATGACCCATCACACCAAGGCCTTTACCACAACTTACATCACACTGCCTCCCCTCTATGACTTTCACAGTGTTTTTTTTCTGTGGCAGCGTAGTGGGTGGGGTAGGAGTGGAGAATAGCTATTAAGAGGTCATTTGAACCTTCCTTTAAGACACATGGGATTCCATAAACCCATAAGGAGATGTTATAAGCTTCCAAGATAAGTAAAATAGGTTTCTCCCTTCATTGCCAGACACATACATCTAATTAAAACTGAATACACAATTTAAATTTTTTCTGCTTTTCATGCAAGAAAAAAATTTTTTTTAAAGATTTATTTATTATTTATTTTTGGCTACGTTGGGTCTTAGTTGTGGCATGAGGGATCTTTTGTTGCAGCATGCAGGCTTCTCTCAAGGTGTAGCGCACAGGTTTCTGAGTGCATGGGCTCTGTAGTTGTGGCGCGTGGGTTCCAGAGCATGTGGGCTCTGTAGTTTGCAGCACGCAGGCTCTAGTTGAGGCGCACAAGCTCAGTAGTTGTGGCGCGTGGGCTTAGTTGCCCCGCGGCATGTGGGATCTTAGTTCCCTGACCAGGGATCAAACCCGTGTCCCCTGCACTGTAAGGCGGATTCTTTACCACTGGACCACCAGGAAAGTCCCAAGAATTTTATTTGAAATGTCATTTTTAATTAGTCCTCAGCATTCACTATATCAGGCAAAATAGTCTTCATCATTTCTAGAAGTCTTATTTACTAGCATTTAATAATAAATAGCATGCATTCAGGACTTACTACAAGTCAAGCATTGTTTTAAGCATACATGTACTAATTCATCACACACATAAAAACTTTATATCAAGCTGATACCATTGTTATCCATATTTTCCAGATGAGGAAACTGAGGCACAGTGACCAAGATCACATGGCTAGTAAGTAGTGGAGCTGAGATTCAAACCCAGGCACACTGATCCCATAGTCTGGCTATATTTTTCATCACTGTGTGCAGCTTAATTTTAGTCTTCAAAGCTAAGAACTCTCTACCATGTAATGTCAATCATCTTTAGTTCTAGAACCAAGAACTAGACAAAGTACTTGCAAGTTATATATTGACTGTAACTAGAGATGCATCCCACAGATTCCAGGCTATACCCCTCCTATTACATAGCCAAACAAATTATCTGATCATCTTTCTCAAGCAGGAAAAGGGGAAAGGGAGTAAAGCCAGCTGATTGGTCTTGGGTAGCAGCTGGGTGGGGGACAGGGAGAGGAAGGCTACCAAAACGAAGTCTGAGAGAATTCTACAGCCAATCTCAAGTACCTAAAACAGGTCATCAAAGCAAAGCCAGAGGCACATAACAACACATGCTGGGAACTACAATGGAAGGCCAGCAGGAGTCGGATAATCAGGGAAGATGACAGTTGGCAGGTAATCTAGACTTATCCTGGAGACAGATGCAAATGACCACTGTGGAAATCTCACATGCTTTCAATGTGCATGTACAGACAGGTCAGGTCCATTCAAAAGAGCCAGAATGAGACAATCATAATATGGTAATACAATTCTATGACCATCAAAGCTGGCACACACTAGGTAAGTAGATAAGCTTGTATGTAAGGTAAGCAGTAAGAGTATGTCTGTAATAAGGTGAGGGATAAACAATGCAATTCAGACCATAAAATTCCAAAAGATCAATGATAAAATATATGGAGGAAAGAAACTTTACAATAAATTTAATACACATACAAATGAAATGTACAAAAAAATAAAATAGAGAGTAAAAACCTTTACTAGCTCTACCACTGACTAGTAAATTTTTTTTTCATTATGCTCTTCAATACAATTTAACAAAAGTGTTGATCTTCCAGTATATGAGATTGAGAACACTAGGAATTACAGGGACTCAAATACCATTAAATTGTAACAGCACAAGGCTATCACAATCCATCATCTTACTAATACAAGTAAACAACTATAGCACCATAAAGAACATTAAGAAAAGAGCTAGACAGAACAAGGAAACATTTAGTGGGAGGAGGTGGCATTTGAGATATGTCCAAAATCTCTCTGGTGTCAAGAACAGGCAACAGAAGACAAGAAACAATGTGGACAGAACTAGGGTGACAACAATGGGTATAAATGAAGGGACAAATGAAGGCCTTGGCAACTAGTGTGGTCAAATTTGGGGAGGAATCAAAGATGATATGAAGGTGTTAGGAAACATCTTCCTTAATCCAAGGTTGGCACTGGGACAGCCTCTTGAAAGAAGGCTTCACACTGTTCCTAAGGACCGCCTACCTCGGCATCCCTTGCCATCATCACCACCCAGACTTCAGGAGAGGGCCTGCCAGCCCTGGACACTTTGACTAAAGCTAATTAATAACCCTTCCCTTAAATCATACCACCCCGGGCGGTGTTTTGGGTTTTCCATTTTTACCTCCACAGTACAGTTGAGACAAAGTTCACACATTTAGAAAGACTTTCCTAAAGGCTAGGGAATTCATAAAAGGAAGTAACCCCAAAAGATGTAATGAATCAGAAGCAAGGTATAGGTTAGTCCTTCTCAGGCCATGGAGCACAGTTGGCATCAGGCCTTCAGTTGGCATCAGGCCTTCCCATCTCCCACATCTTCCCAGATGGTAGATATTATGTTTAATGCCCAGGCACCCCTCCTAGTCAGGCTCCTCAAAGTCAGACCAGGGGAGCAAACACACGAGCACAGTGGGTGCTCTCTCCCACAGCCCGTGTGTGGGATCCCAAGACCTGTTTTTTACCCAATTAATTCATATGAGCCATGACCTTGCTCTTCACCCTTGTCACTCTCAGCAATGAAACCCACAACCACTCCAACAAAGAGCAAAACACAGACACACACCAAATGCATAAATACATCTATAGAAGGGATCCATTAACAAAATATAGAAAGTTTCAAAAAGGAGATGATTAATGAAGGTTGGGGGTAAAAAGAAAGAAAGGGTAGAAGATAAATGACTTTATTTTAAAAATGTCATAATTTGAGATGTCAAAAATACTTCCAGGCAGAGGTACGTACCAGGTAGAGAAATGTTAATCTGCAGTTAGTAAAGGAGGTCGACCCTGGAGATGTTAAAAAAAAAAAAAAGTTGCAGTCTGGGAATACATAAGTAGAAAGTATAGAAAAGAGCGAAGTGAGAGGAAGACAAAACCTTTGGAAACGCCTCTATCACACTGAGTAGGGGACACAAGGAGGAATTGGCAAGACAGAGACAGAGAGGATGCAGTGAGACAGAAGGCAGTGAAGATGATGCATTCAAGAAAGAGGAAGTGGGCAGCAGCCCAAAATGCTTTAGAGAACGAGTCAGGTTAAACTAAGAAAGCCCAGTGGATCTGAAATAAAAGAACATAGCTGCCTTTGGAGAGGCAGAATTTAACAGAGTGGTGGGGGAGATCAGAACAGGGTGGGAAGGGGTGATCAGCAAGTGGGGGCGGGGCATATGCCTTCACATGGAGGAGGGAACGGAGGACTTGGGACTCTACACTTGGCTGGCACAGGGACCTGGCCTCACCGCTGCCTCCCCAGCACCAGCATGAGTTCTTGGAATGTAATAGGTACCCCATACATACTGTTCACGGAATGTTGTTTATTCAATGAATGTTGTTGTCTGATTAAACAAATGAATTAGTGAATGAATACAGTACTGATATTTGGGGGAGTACAAGAGAATAATCTTGTTATGGAATGTGTGTAATTCAGGTATGAAGGCTGCAGTTACATTGTTTGAAGATCTGGTCACAAGATAAAATGGCACAGTGGTTAAGAATCCCCCTGCCAATGCAGGGGACACAGATTCGAGCCCCAATCCGGGAAGAGCCCACATGCCGCAGAGCAACTAAGCCCGTGAGCCACAACTACTGAACCCGCGTGCCACAACTACTGAAGGCTGTGTGCCACAACTACTGAAGCCCGCACACCTAGAGCCCATGCTCCACAAGAGAAGCCACTGCAAGGAGAAGCCCACGCACCACAACGAAGACCCAACGCAACCAAAAATAAACAAATAAAAATAAATAAATTTATAAAAACAACAACAAGATAAAGGCTGTCAGTGTAGTTCACATGGTTGGATTTAGTGTGGGGCAGAGAGTGGCAGTCTCACCGCCAAGAGAGGCTGAGGTTAGTCTCTTTGACGGTAATCTGAAGAAAAAAAGAGTCTTTCAGGCCAGACACTAGAACTCAGAGGCAAACACAGGAGCAACTGCCTTGACCACGAAAACATCAAGAGATGCTGAAAGGAGCTCCCGAGGGGCAGGTTGTCAAGAAGGGGCTCTCCACCTGGGGGGCAATGGGGAGCAAGGAACTAAGAAATCCAGACAAGTGCCCACAAGGTTGTGAAAACCCTTTGGGGCTAGAGGTCACCCATCTCAGGCTGCTACTGGTTCTTGTCCTCTGTATTAAATCCCTTTGTTCGGCCCCACGTTTAAAGTCTTTGGAAAGTTCCAATCTGGGTCTGAGAACATGGAAGGATTCAGCCAGCACTGGGGGACAGGAGGATGGCTGCCCTGGGGTGGCAGCAGGAGCATAATAAGAGCGGAATAAGCCCAGGGATTAGTGTTGTGGAGTAACCACCAAGACACCTAGAAGTTTCAGGCTTTGTTTTATTAGGTGACATGGTATTCCCTTACAGGGAATCCAGGAAGGAATGTTTTTTTTCCCTGTCATTTCTCATTTTGTTTTTTTATGATTCTGACGAAGGAGAATTGAGCAGAGATGAGGTCTAAAGGGAGAAAACGGGTAAAGGGCAACAGAAAGGTTCAACTGTAAGAATTGATATAATGTAATTCAACAAAGCCCTGGAAGAAAGGATAGGCCATGAGATCCAAAGGGAGTGGGGGAGGTTTGTTTTTACAAAGTGGTATAAAGAAAGATTGAGAGTAAAGAGATCGCAAGCAGATGGAAGACACTCTGGGTGAGACTTAGGGGACAGAGTCAGCCAGAGAGCTGATTCAGCACAGAAAGTTCACAAAGCTGCTATGGTGAGGTCAGAGAGCCCAGTGTATAAGAATGTGTCTGCAATCTTGAGTGGCTAGATTGCTGGAATTTCCAGAAATTCTAATCAGCACCCTTTAATACTACCTATAACAATACTTGGCAACCTGAAAGGTTTTTTGCGATTGGAGATGCAGTCTTGCACTTGAGCTAAGTTCAGCTCACCATAATGGATCTGCCACATACCAAGTCATAATAATGGGATAAACTCACACCTCATGGCAGAATCATCTCACAATTTTTGAAACAACTCTGAAAAGACAGGTTCTAATCAAAGGAATCATAATTAATTTACCCTTCTTATTTTCCTTCAAATCGAGTCCAGTTGTACTGTTTAGTACCAAGATCCTTAAAGTCTTCCAGATGGAAGAAATTTTGGAAATTATCTAATCCAACCTCTCATCTATTATGACTTCAGTTTTCAACATCCATGGGAGACACAATTGGTGCCCACTGGCAGCATGTGCTCCTCTCCATTTCTCAGCCACATTTGCAGTACACCTGAGGCCACGTGGCTAAGCTCTGACCAATGGGACATTGGTGGACCTGATCTATGTCACTCCCAGCCCTGGCCCTACCTTGGATGGAGAAGGACCAATCAACCTGCATCGTATCAGACTCTGCTTGAGATGTAAATAAACTTCCATTATGTTATTCATCTGCATTTGTGGATCTGTTTCAGCAGCAAGCATTAACTGATTTTCAAGCCTTCTTTTAATAACCTAGCAACTCAATGAGTCATCAGTCATGCCAGAAAAAGGGATGGAGATTATTATTACCCACAGAGCCAAAGGATTAAAAAAGAGAGAAGAAGTTAGGTAACTCATTTTTAAAATACAGTGGCATCTTACTTATCTAAAGGTTATTGAGACATGACTTATCAAGGCTAAAGCCTCCCCCTCCCCCCCCCCCCACCGGAGAACCAAGAAATAAGCCATAGAGGTCTTAAAACAACCCAACTTGAGAGCTAAATGGAGTTTTAGAGCTTCACTCACTAGTTAGTCTCTCAGGCTCTATTTATTTACTCAAATTATCTTGGAGTAAATAAACCAGTCTTGGAAATCTAGTTTGTTATCTCACATCAGATAAATACTAGGAAATTGGAAGCCGTAAGGAGTACTGCTAGAAGGGTGCACATCACAACATTCTGAGATCCGTTTATAAAGGATATCATCCATTTTATAAAGGATGATTGAGCCCCGCTACTCCTGAATCCAGAAGGCATCACTGAAGGAGTTCAGCCCGCAACTGGTAAAAATGACTTGATGTCCTCAACTACCTCTTGTAAACTTGCAGAGAAGGTAGGACAATGTGTAAGAAGTCTCTGGAAATAGTTACTCAAAACAGTTTCAGTGTTTAAAGGCATACACTTGTTTACTTGAAAAACCAATATGTGAGGGCCACCTCACTTCCCCAGGTGGCCACATAATGATCCTCAAATATATGCGACATTGCCATTTGCACACTGTTAAAAAGTAAAACCGAGAATGGGTTGTTCCTCCCAAACCTATTTGGGGGCTCATATCCAGACTGAAGGAAATCAGCATTCCATAAGGAAAATCAAGATCCAAATATTATGTGAGGTAGAAAAGACCTTAGAGACCATTCAGAAAAGTTAGGTGACCAGAGGGCATCCATTCATCTCCCTGCAGAGGAGGAACCAGAGCCCATGTCCCCTGCCTTCTGAGCTTGGGTATAACTATCCACATCACAATTCTTCCCTGTACTTACTCACAACCTCTCCATCCCTGCCCAGGCCTCCCGTAGATCCATAGGCCTGATGCACTCACCTGAAGAAAGCAGTGTCCGACTGGGGAATGCTCCAGAAGGGTGGCGTTGTACACCTGCTTCAGGAAGATGGGCTCGTTGTCATTCACGTCGTCCACAGTGATGCTCACAAGGCAGGTGGCAGAGAGCGGGGGCTCTCCGAGGTCTTGGGCCACCACTCTCAGCTCTACAGCCTCCTGGACCTCTCGGTCCAGACTCCGGGTGGTGCTAATCACACCAATTTCAGGATCGATGCTGAAGGACGGTCCACACTCAGCGGTGGGCCTCAGAGCCTCCGGGTTGCAGCGCGCTGGGAGAGGGACCAGCGCGTAGCGCAGCCGGGCGTGGTCTGTGCCAGGCTCATCCGCATCGGAGGCGCTGACGCACACTACCGCGGTGCCGGGGGCCGCGGCCTCGGACACTGAGGCCCGGTAATTCTCCTGGCTGAAGAGAGGCGGCTGGTCATTGAGGTCAGCGACCCGGAGCAGCAGCGTCTTCTCTGTGCTCAGCGGCGGGGATCCCGCATCCGTGGCCACCAGTCGCAAATCATACAGGTCTCTGCTCTCCCTGTCTAGGGGCCCATCGACGCAAAGGAAAAATACTCCTGAGGAGCCTCCGGACCGCAGCGCAAAGGCTCTCTCACCGCCCTCCAAGGTCAGCGAGATGCTCCCGCCCCCGAGGCCCATACCGACTTCCCCGGCGGCCTCCTCTTCCTTCTCTGGGTCACCGTCCGCGTCGGACACGGAGACCCGAGCCACATAGTCGCCGACTCGAGAGCCCTCAGAGACGCGCGCGGCGCCTCCTTCGGTAAGGAAGAGCAGATGAATGGCGGGCCAGTTGTCATTCACGTCCAGCACCGCGATGGACACGCGCACGGTGGCAACCTCGGGCTCGGCACCTCCGTCGCGGGCCTCCACCACCAGCTGGTGCCAGGCCTGAGCCTCGCGGTCCAGCGGCCTCTGCACCCGCACCACCCCGCTCATCTCCTCCACCGCGAAATAGGCCGCGTCGCCCAGCGGCCCGCCACTGCCACCCGTCCCGAGCGCTTGCCGGGAGCGGATTCTGTAGCTCACATGGCCATTGGGCCCCAGGTCACGGTCGGTGGCGCGCACGCGACAGACCTCAGCGCCTGGCAGTGCGTCCTCGCGCACGGCGGCGCGGTACTCGCTCTGCTCAAATACGGGTGGGTTGTCGTTCTCATCCAGCACGCGCAGGTCCACCCGCAGGCTGCCCGTGCGCCGCGGGCGACCGCCGTCCCACGCCTCGATCTGCAGCTCGTGTGCTGCCACCGCCTCTCGGTCCAAGCGCCGCAGCAGCACCAGGTCTAGGGGCTCAAGGGGCGACGAGGACAGCGGCGACTTTGGTGACCCCGGGGCCCCGTAGCGCAACTGGAAGAATGGTCCTGCGGGGTCCTCAGAAAGGTCGGACGGTTGCACCAGGGTGTACCCCTGTATGCTGAACAGCCCGGCGTCCGGGTCTTGGGCGCCTGGCAGGCGGAAGGCTGTACCTGGCGGGCTGAGCTCGGAGACGTCGAGTTGCAGGGAGTCGCGGGGAAAGCGGGGCGAGTGGTCGTTCACGTCGTTGACGCGGATCTCCACCTGCACCACCGCGCCCAGCAGCGTGGCGGCCACGAAGCTGTAGTGGTCCCGCCGCTCTCGGTCCAGGCGCCGCGCCGTGCGGATGATGCCTGTGTCCGGATGCACGTGGAAGTCGTCCAGCAACGGGGAGTCATCCGAGTCCTCGGACAGAAAGAAGCCGCCCCCCTCCTGCTGCTGCTGCGTGGCCGGCAGCCCCGCGCGGATGTCGCCGACTAGAGTGTCTGGAGGAAGGCCCTCGTCCACGGAAAGACTGAGGTTGAACACCTGGGCAGACGAGCCCGAGGCCGCCCACAGCCACGCGTGCACGAAGAGCCCGAGCAGGAAGCGCTGCGCCCCGGGGCCGCCGCCGCCCGGCAGCCCTCTGGGTGACCCTCTGCTCCCGGGGAGCAGGAGGCGCTTCCCGGCTGGAGCCCCGAGCTGCTGACGCCCTTCTCCCATCCTCCGCCCAGAAGGGCTCATTTCTCCGCCAGCTCCTTGGGAAGGCTCCCGGGTAACTGCCAGGTTGTGGCACGATGGCAGAAAAATCCAGGAGCCTCTTCAGTGTCTGAGCCAAAGAAGAAAAGACTTTGTTTGGCAAACAAAACCAACAGACCCAGGAGTTCCCGAGGTTACATCTGCAACTGGTGAAAACGTCCTCCGCCCGCAGCTCGCGCAGACAGGGAGGGAAACTCTAGCTGCCTCTGCTGCTGCAGCCACCTCTTCAGTCCCTGGATTTCTTTAAACGAGTCTCATCTCTTTTCCTCTCTCCTTTTATTCTTTTTACATCTGTTCCTTGTTCTGCTAGGCTGGTTGTTTCGCCCTGGTAAAGTCAGGTGCATTATTCTTTTGCCAAAAAGAATGAAATTATTTAAAGCGCACACACAGGAGAGGCTGGGGGTCGGGCAGGGGAAGGAGGTGGAGTAAGGGCGGGAGGCCGGGAGCAAGGGCGCGCGGGGCCGGAGAGGGAGGGAGGGAGGAAGGGAGGAGGGAGCCGCGGCTCGGGCTGCGGCGTAGTCAGCGGCTCCGGGGGCAGCCGCACCCGCAGCGTCTCGGGGCGCTGGGGACCGCGAGGCTCCCCTCCGCCCCAGCCCCCCCCCCGCTCTCCTCCCCCGTCGTGACGCGGCGCACACCCGGGCAAACTCCCACCTGCGAGGCGCCGCTGCAGTGGGACCCGTTTGTGGCTGGGCTGGGGACGGAGCAGAGGGAGGCAAACGAGAAAGGACCCGGAGATTTGGACTGTGGGGCGGGTGAAGGTCGCGCAGGCCAGGCGTCCGCTGGGACTGTGCCTGCAAAGTGGCGAGGGGTGGGGGAAGGTGAGGCGGCAGCCTTCCCACGCTCTGCCCCCTCCATCTCCTCGACGGGCCCTGCAGCCGGCCTGACGCTGGGCTCCGGCTGAGCAGAGAGGGTGGGGGTTATCATCACACTGGGGAGCCAAACTTGTGTTCTCCATGTGGCGAGAGAGACTCGTCCCCAGCGGAAGGACAGATGGAGTCAAAGGCCGATGCACAGCTGGGGCCAGGATGACTGCAAAGGCAGGGGGAGGCGGAAATTGGGAAAACCCTCGAGAAACCCCGAGAAATCTGTGACACACATGGTGCAAACCACGCTTTATTATGCCGCGCTACCACTCAGCGACGTGAGAGCGGCTTGTCAGTCCCCTCTGCTACCAGGAATGACGACAATAGATTCGGCTTGCGAACACTTTTTATGCATTCAGCGCCATCACAACACTTCCAGAATGGTTTACAATGCTGATTTATGGGCAGAAAGACTGGGTGGCTGAGGGCCATCACCTCCCGGCTCTCCACCATCGCCGCTGAGCAGGACAGTTTGCTGGCAGGGCAACTATTGATACCACTTTCAAAATAGCTTGTGTCTGAGCACAAGAAGAACGCCAGTAAATTCCCATAGTCGGGGGTTTCTCTTCAGTTATCCGTCATAATAGGTAAAAACTGATAAATTGCCTCTAATAAAAAATGCCTGAGGAGGGGCTCTCTGCCCTCTTAAGGATGGCTGGCCAAGTTTAGCAAATGGTTTCTGCAATTTTGCTTTTATGCCAGAGGGAAGAATTAATTTCCTTGATACTGTTGCTCCCCTTTAGGGAGGACCAAAAGCCCTGCCTAGCGGTTCGTTACAGCAACAGCAAGATGCTTTTTTAACATATATAACTGCTAACCTACAGCCACACCATCATCTCCATGTCTGATAAAATAATAATAAAACAATGTATTTTATAGCAGACACATTGCACGTAAATGGAGACATTAATGAAATAAATTCAGCGTCCCTTCACCAATGAATCTCCTCACCATTGAGGAGATTTGTTACCAGTCTTTAGGGTCTCCTTTCTCCTCAGCCTTTGCAGTCTCACCCTAACTAGGCCCCTGCCTCCACCCTTGCCCCTTTGTAAGTAAATATCAAGCAAGCATCCAGATTGATATTTTAAAACTAACTCAAATCATGTCACCCCCCTGCTTAGAACCTGTCAGTATATTTCCATTATACTTGGATTATAATTCAGACTCCTTCAAACAGTGCAGGACTCTACCTAATATGGCCCTATCCACCTTTCTGACCTCATTGCTGTACATCCAGCTTTCCTGCCTTCTTTCTGATCTTAGTCCCTGTTGTGGACTGAATGTTTGTATCTCCCTCAAAATTCGTATGTTGAAATCCTACCCTGCCCCTGGCTTTAGGAGGCCAGGTCTTTGGGGTGATTAGATTACATGAGGTCATGGGATTAGTGCCTTTATATGAGTGAGGAGAGATCTTGCAGCTCTCTGCTCTTCACCATGTGAAGGTAGAAAAAGCCAACAGTCCACAAACAGGAAGAGGGCCTGCAACAGAACTTGACTGTGCTGGCACCCTGATCTCAGACTTCCAGCCTCCGGAACTGTGAGAAATAAGTGTCTGTTGATTATAAGCCCCCAGTCTGTAGCACTTTGTTACAGCAGCCTGAACAGACTAAGACAGTACATTTGAATTGTGAGAACTTTTCTGTGCCTGGGAGTTCTTTCTTCTGCTTTGTGAAGATTTGGCTGTTTCTCATTCAGGCCTCAACTCAAATACCAACTGTTCCGAGATCTTCCTTGACCACCCTACCTACCTCAAGTAGCTTCTCCATCTTAAACTCTGTATCCTCATATTTGATTTCATTCACAGCACCTATCAGCACCTGAAATTAGCTTGTTTTATTCATTTGTTTATTAGATTATTGTGATCTCAACCCTATTCATGCACTTTAAGCGCTGCTTTATCCCAGAACCTAGAGGAGTACCTACCACATAGTAAGTCTTTATTCACTAAATATCTATGGGATAGATGACTGAATGGGTGGTTGGTTGAACTAAAGAGTAGATGGAAGGATAATCTGTTGAAGGAGGAGTTTGAGGCCAGAACTCAGAATTAACTAGCATGAGATCTTTTATTGTGATGAATTGTATCTTCTCAATTTACTCATTTGGAACATTCTATGGAGCTTTTTGAACTGATTTTTGAGCTTCTTCAATTTATTTTGCAAACTGTACTGCTATCAAATATTTACCTGAGTCTAAAAATAAAGGAAAAGCAGCTAGTTTTTCCATATCTTTCACCGACACATTCATTGTAAATAGTGGTTTAGTTTAGAAACAAATGGAAAATGAGGAACTTGAAACATCTATTTTCCTATTCACTTTTAGGCTTTCTCTTTCAGTATGTGCAACTCAAGGTCTCCTGCCCATTTCACAATGTCCTTCATTGAATGTCCTGAGCAGCCTTCTAGAATTAAGAATTCAATTTAGTTGAGTGAAAGAAATAAGAGCATTTCTCAAATATGCAACAACAAAAAAAAATTTTCAGATAGCACAGAAGCTAACAGCCTGCAAGAAATAGGTCCAGATCTGCCCCCTTGAGAAAAGCAGCAGGATGTAACTGGCAAGAATTTGGGTTTTGAAGCTGGGCAACCCCAGTTCTGCTCTATAATTTTGGGCAAGTTATTTCAACCTCGTTAAGCCTCTGTTTCCCCTTCTGCAAACTGAGGATTATAATATATAACTTACAGGGATGTTATGAGCCTTAAACGAGACAATGTACATGGATTAACACACAGAAAGCATCAAGTAAATATTATTTCTCTTGCCCTCTGTTATTTGTGTGATTAAATATTTTAGGGTTGAAGTGTTTGGGGATTATCAGTAATATCAAACTCTGACTTCATAGCCCCCTTGAGTGTGTAGAGAGGGAAGAAGTAAAATTTCTAGATTCATGAACAGAAACTATCATGGGCAGAAAGGTTCAGAGCAGATCTTCTCCTGGTGTTACTTGGTTTAAGTAGTACAGGAAGTCCATCATCAAAAACATTTTCTCCCAGACTGTAGATAATCCTTCACTTTGCAACAGTTAACTTAAATGGTCTAAATAGATACTAAGGGCTCAAAGCATCTCACATTAACCCTTCAGGAAAGGAATTATAATTATTATCCCCATCTTACAGATGAAGAAACTGAGGTTCAGGGCATCACAAGTAACTTCATCAAAGTCACATAGGTATAAGTGGTGGTATACGTGGTGTCCACGGTCTTCTGAGCTCTTCACTGGTCATTTATCGTCTCTGTGATTCTCTGCTTAAAGCAGATTGTCTTGCTTCTGAATTCTCATTGAAATCCATACAGTGAGATAGTAAGAGTTTTGGAAAGACCTGGGAGAACTACAGAAGGAAGAACTTTGGACAGCATGCTTGGGTGAATGGTGGGATGGCACAGGAGAAGAGCCACAATGAAGTGGCTACTTGGAACTGAACAGAAAGAAACGAACTATTTCGAAATGGTACCTAAAGGCAAGTGAGGAGGATTGTGTGTGATATGGAGGGTTTCTTCCCTTCCTATCCCCGAAGGGGAGGACCCTCTGAGTCAGGAAGGACAGTATGACTGCAGGGACTACTCTTGCCATCTTTGGTTCATATGTCATCTTTCTAAAAAGATGAACTAAAGAGTGGAGCTTGTGGTGGTTAAATTTTATATGTCAACTTGGCTAGGCTATGGTGCCTAGTTTGGTCAAACACTAGTCTAAATGTTGCTGTGAAGATATTCTGTAGTTGTGATTAAGATCTCTAAGGAGTTGACTTTAAGTGAAGGAGATTACTCTTGATGATATGGTGGCCCTCACCCAGTCAGTTGAGAGCCTTATGAGCAAAATCTAAGGTTTTCCAGGAATTCTGCCTCAAGACTGTAACTTAGAAATCCTGCCTGAGCTTCCAGCCTGCTGGCCTGCCCTACCAGTTTTGAACTTGCCAGCCCTCACAATCCTTTAAGCCAATTACTATATGTCTCTTGGTTCTGTTTCTCTGGAGAACTCTGACTGATACAGAGCTTTATGAGAGGAAATGATTTAGTGTCTAATATCATAGTCTGTATTTCGTATCTGCATATATTTTGTGTTCTTAAAGGTTTAAAATTATGATCCTGGACATGATGGGGATCTTGTCCAGATAGGTAATCACATGATAGGTAATCAGGCACACCTTCCTACCTTAGGACCTAAGCCATCCCAGAGAGATAGGTGATAGTCTTTTCCCTCTTTTTTGGTGTTGAGAACTGATTCTGTATGCACCCATTCTATATTCTAAACCCAACAGAATATGATTTAATTTTATAGAGTATTAGTCTCTGTTTTTGGTATCAATATATAATTATTTCCTCTGATTCTTCAGGAAGAGGAAGAAAAACTGGTCAATAATTTCTTTATAGCAACATTTCATCATGCAGTTGAAGGGAAGTATAACACGGCTTATCATTAAGTAGATTTAGATATATTATATCAAATCATATTTTTCAAATCCGTAGAAGCTGGAATTACACGCTAAAGTTCTCCCTACATTTGAAGATTATAGTATAAGTAGGTCTGAGACAGAACCCCTAGCTAAAGTAATTCCTGCCCGATTTCCCCCAAGTCCCCCTCTCGCTCATAAATTGCTTATTCTCCTTCCCAGTAATTAGTAAGGCAGACCAACTTCTCCCCACTCCCTTCGCCAAGCTCCAGATGGCCTACAAAGGCCAATCAAACCTGCTCAAACACAGAGCCTTTAAGATTTGGCTTTTCTGACTCTGTCTTTGGCACACACACACACACACACACACACCCCATCTTGCTTTCCCTGAAAGCCTTTCTTTAGATGAAATGATCCTAGCTTCTTATTTCCCCAACCCTTTAATCATTTTGTTTCTGTTCTCTGAACTCTTTCCAGTTTCCCTATATACTGTATAAGATGTGGAAACCAAAACCACACACCATTTTCTAACAAGGTCTATGCATTGCCAAATCTAGGGAGGCTGACTTACTTTTTCAATCAGCAATCAAAGCCAAGTCCAACAGGTTGTTAACAAGTAGATGTCTGAACAGTTGTGACACCCCCATTCCAATAAAGCAGTGCCTTGTAAGTAGATAATTATTCAGTGTGGAAAGGTAATTGACTAGCTTTCACTCAAAGGAATTTTTAGAATATTCATGTATTTGTTTAAGACAGCATGAAGGATATAGCTAGTGAAGAAAAAGATAAATAGTATTCAATCCTGCCCATATTTTTCTAGGTGTAATTGCTCTTTGTGTGAAGTAAAGGAACCTGATCTGTTTCCTGGGACAAAGCAAAGTTCACTGAAATACATATACATAATGTATGTTATAATAATTCCAGGCAAGAGAAAGCAAAGGAAATACCCAGAGCCCTGCCAATCCCGCAAATATTCAGTGAGAAAAACACCTGGATTCTCCCCAAGCCACAGCTGTTCAGTTGGAAAACGCCTGGATCCCATTGAATCAAGGCAGTCAGGAAAAAGAGCCACATCCGGCCCAGTGTGTCTCCGCAGTACGACAGGCACACATGAATCCTATTTGATCAAGACAGTTATTTTGGAAATAAATAGATCCTGCTGGTTTCAAGATGGTTCACAATTAGCACCCACAGATGGGGATGAACTGGGTACAGATATTATCTATGAGAAACTCCCTCAATACACAGACATTTGGTAAGAAAACTTGTGCCACAGATTTTGGCCATGTCAATATCTCGGTTATTTTTCTCATGGAACATATATGGATCTGGCAGCACTGCTAGTTGATTAAGTTTGCCTGGATCACACAGGATCTGAGGGTTTTGCCTTCTTTAGATTTAGCAGTGTGTGTCTGCAAAGAGAAATGCAAAATTGAATGTCAACCTTATTCGTTAGTATGATCAACAACACAGTAGCATAATCACAATAGGAATGTTCCAGGCCTTTCTGAACACATGTGAATTAAGGAAAAAACTTATCTCTAACATCATAATTTACATTTTCCACATATGTCCATCTTTTTTTTTTTGACATAAATATCTTTTGTGTCTAAGGCAACATTTTCATTACATTTTCCAAAAATTTTTCAGCAATTCATAACAAAAATACTACTATCGGTCCTGAAACAAACCTGAAAATTAGGCACATATTTACACAAATTAAATAATCATTGAATTTTTCCACTTCTAGGCATACAGAGTTTCTTACAGCTACTATAATTTATAAGGAGTGAATCAGTGCTTAATACTTTTAAGGACTTTTTAAATTGCAGTCCAAGCAAAACCTAAGGAGAGAGCCTATGCTTTGAGAAGCCACAGACTTGGAGTTTGAGGGCTCTAGAACCCTGAGGTCCTGGGAGAATCTCTTCTACACAGTGAGTTCCCCAGAAAACAGGAACGCCATCCCTGGAGGGGCCGTGGTAGAAACTGCTTCATAAGTTCAGGTGCCCCTCAACATTTTTCTGCTGACTGCTGATTTCTTATTTCCCATAACTATTTGTATCCAGTGCAAAAAATGAGAGAAAAACAGAGGAATGAAATTCCAGAATCTCTTGGCTTGGCAAGATACATTCAATTAATAAACCATTGTCCTGTAGAAAAGCAGGCCTGAATCCCATGGTCAGCGATCTCCATTCTGACCACTGCACCCTGAGTGTTTTAGCCATCAACTGAACTCCAGTGCACCTACAGCAGGGACCACTGCCTTTGCAGGAGCTTCTCTGCAAGACCACTTCCTGTCTCTGCAAATGTATATTGTTTTCCCCTCTGCCTTCATGGGCTTTCATCTCTAACCCTTTATTATAAACCCAGCTTCCGAGTTTTTGCTGTGTGCTTTATCTTCAAGATCTCCTTTGAAGGCCTTCAGCCTCTCTTCTCATGTGTTTTTATTCACCTGCTTCACCTATGAATTTTATTCACTGTTCTTTCCTTCTTTTAATTCTTCATCTCCAATCCAGGCATAATGGGGAAGCTTAAATATAACAGGCAGAAAAAAAATGCAGTATAGATGAGATGTTTAAAAACCCAAATGAGAAATACCTTCATGGGGCACAGATGAATGTTAAAAGCTCGGAAGCAATCAGCAGCAATCAGACAGGCAGTTGCTCATTTGTGAGCAGGTGTGCAATGCAGCCCATGAGGGAAAAGGCAGAGCTGTACGAGGCTGCAGAGTGGCCACAGCTGCCAATCCTTGAACTTCACAGGTGCCCAGAGTGAAGTATTCCCGTAACACAACCCTTCCACAGCAAGCATGTCACCAGCAGCAAAGCCATAGTCACAGATCCAGGTAATCTGAAGGATTATTCAGATTCGGAATCACTTTCCCCTACCACTAGACAGGCATTCCCAGAGTCCCCTGCGGTAGGTAAAAGAATCCCTCCCCTCCAAGAAGATATCCATACCCTAATCCCCAGAATCTTACATGACAAAAGGGACTTTGCAGATGCGATTAAATTACAGATCTTGAGATGGGGAGATTGTCTGGATGGTATGAGTGAGAAAAGGAAATGAGAGGGTCAGAGTCTGGGAAGGAGATGGGACAATGGAAGCAGAGGTCAGTGCGAAGGGGCTGTGAGGGAAAGAATTCAGGTGGCCTCTAGAAGCTGGAAAAGGCAAGGAAATGGATTCTCCTCTGAGCACCGAGGACCACAGCCCTGCCAACACCTTGATTTTAGCCCAGTGAGACCTGCGTCGGACTTCTAACCTCCCAAACTGTAAAATAATACATTTGTGTTGTTTTAGGCTGCAAAGTTTGTGGTAATTTGTTACAGCAACAATAAGAAATTAATACATCCCTGGATCATGCCAAGGCCACTTTGTCCTCCTTCCTGCCTTCTCCGCAGCGAATACCTATGTTTCCAGTGCCTCTGTTGTCTCTCAAACATTTAAGTTCCCATTATAAAGAAGGCGGAGTTATCACAGCATTGGTTTCGCTTCCAGCCACCAGTATCTCCATGGATTAGTTCCAGCTGGAAATGTGGGCAGATTCATTTCAGAGAATGTGTTTCTCACAATGTCAGGATCAGTTTTTTCCTTTGACTGAAATACATTATTCGAAGTTTTATCCTTGTATAAAATGTTTTAGAAAAATATCTACAACAAAAAAGCACTCATGTTTAAAAGGTTGAAAGAATACTGTGCAAATAAAATATAGTCATGATTGTTAAAACCTTAACTAGATGAGCATTTGGGGTACAGTTGAGAGGTAGCCACAATTTATCTGAGGTAGAGAACAGAGTCTTTGGGAAGGGGGTTAAGAACACAAAGCTTACTTTTAAAGCAAAGTGTTTAGCCCAACAACCGGAAAATGGGGTTCTGGTTATATTGTGGAGAGAAAAAAATCCTGAGTGTGGAAACAATCTAAGTTCCATAATGGTCCATGAAATCGACTCAGCAAGGGGTTATGGCCCAAGAGGTAGGAAACCTGCTAAGACACTGGCAAGGAATCTCTTTCCTTTCATCTTTCATTCTCAAATGTAAATGCACTGGTAGATTTCAAAATTTTCTGACGCCCTCTAAGAAATACATTTTATATCATAAGCTGCTACACACGTACAGATGACGTAGCTGGGACAATGGTTCCATGACATCTACCTCCCCTTGCAATGTGACATGTGCTCTGATATTTCCTAATTTGTACTATTATTTTTCTTTTTTTTTTAACGCTGGCCTGCACCCACTAAGTGGTCATGACCTGCAGTTTAAAAACGCATCTTCAGTAATACTATTTATCACCAAAGTAGGCATTTTCTGCCCAATTAGTACTAAGAGGGTTTTCATTATCACCTAGTAACTTCAAATGAAATGACAGTTTGGAGTTGACTACCTTTAATGTCTTTTCCAACTTCATGATTTCCTAGTTTTTCCTTGAGAGGAAGATTATTTTATCCAAAGTTTCTTTTTTCAGAAGAATGAATCAATAACTGACAACTTGGAACCTTCCCTCCAGCAAGTTTCTTTAATAAATAAATGGTTTATCTGAGATAATTCTGGCATTTCTTGTTCATCAGTGATTAATTCCTAATCAAAATCAGGAATTATTGAAAGTATTGCCACATTTTTGCAACATCAGCATTGGTATTTGTGAATTTTGATTTCAGGAATTGGGGAACCAGAGTCAGTCCTAAGAGATAAGGTATTTTGAACCACTTCCTGCCAACATTTTGACTTCCGACCTTGGATCCTAGCCAGCATCTCCTTAAAATCCCCTCCCGTCCCCATCTGTATATCTGCTCACGGCGGGTAAGGCTAGAGTCCTAAGAGTCCCAGAACACTGCTCACCATCACTTTGTTTTCAACAATTATGCTTCACAACACACTTCTCAGGTTCTTGCCTATAAGATAGGAATGACACTAAGCTCTCAGGGCTGAGGAATAGTTAATAAACTGTGCTAACCCTACAGAGATGCAAAACAAGAGCAATCACTCATCGGTTTGCTGAGAGGTGACAGATTCCAATTTCCCATTTTCCAGAGACATTCTCCTCATTACTAAGCAAAATCGGACCAGTTAACTTATCCAAGATCTATAGCTCGCTGGGATGATCTCATGGGTCTGTGTCCCTGATGGGGACTCCAGCCGGTGGTGCTGGGGGTGGCGAACTGACACAGGCAGACATATTGCCTAAATAGGCTCATCCACCTGGCCAGCTAATTTCCCTTCTATTTCAAGAAGAGCAATTATTTTAAATTGCCATATATCAAAATGACTTTGGCCCCCAAATACAGCAAATCAATAAACTATAATGTAAATGAGTGTCTCCAACTAATTTGATTAAAAAAAATAATAATAAAGATAAAAAAAGAGAGTGAGGCAGAGCTTATGCTGCTTCCTTTAGAACTGAAAATTCCAGAATTTTCCAACGCCATAATTTGGACTCCTAACATCTTAGAGGTCCCTACCTAGTCAATTTTAGGAAGTGTTATGCCCATGCCTTGTACTATTTGATTGCAGTTAAAGATAAATACAAAAAAGTAGTTAAATTTTATTAAATTTTATAGTTTTTTCTTTAGACATAACTTTTTAAAAAATTATGATGAGTAATTTTTGAAATCAAAAGACGTTTTAAAAGAGTAATTGAATAAAAAGAAAATCTGAAATCTCTCTATTAATTCCAGAAAACCTGGATGTCAAACTACAGAGCTGTTCCCAAGGTAAAGCATCTAAATGAATATAAATTTCCTCTTGTGGGCTGACCTTGCAGACAGAGGCTTAAAACAATAAGAATAATGTCTCAGGGTGGAAAAATACATAATTATCTTCTATATTATTGGATGAATAAATTACTGCATCGTAAATTATATTAACCTCTTTCTCTTCAAGTTTGCGTAAAAATTGCTTTCCCTCATGTCCTGCAGGATTCTAAATATATTAAATCCACTGCTGATCACCTTTTGGTTTCTTCCAGCCATCTTTAAACCAACATAAAGATGAACAGTTTAAATCATTCAATTCTCTCATTATTTCTGAGGGTTTATCTAACATCACTCTTCTGTTGTAGGGACAAACAAGTTGCCTGGCCTTTGCAGGGATCCAGTCATCTGCTCCCTACACAAGCAGATTATTGGGGTGTATTGGACTCTCACAAGGGGGAATGAGAGCCAATTTTTTCCAGCTGGCATTCCAGAAAGAAGCCGTCCAGACCTATTAAGAATACATATTAAGCATTCAAGGAAAAATCTGGTAGACAAAGTTCCCTAATCTAGAAGAACTTACAGTCTAGTCAGGGAAACAGACAACTAAAAAAATAATTACATTACAAGATAAATAATGCTGCAATAAGGTGCAAACCAAAGTCTAGTGGGACTCAGAGGGCAGCTTCACTTTCATGCAGATCCAATGTGGCTAAGAGACTTCATCGCTTTATTTAGTTACCTGTTTACCATCTGGCCTGCCCCTACTCTAAAATGTCAGATCCTTGTGTATTTTATTTACTTCTCTGTCCCCAAGTCCCACAACAGTATTGAATTAATGCAGGTTGGCATCATTTCAAATCTATAGGTTCCAACCTCAGTTAGGTCTCCACAGCTGTTCAATAAACACTTCAATCGACAAATTCCATTCCTTGAGTCATAAGAACACCCACCCGCCCATTCACTTCATCAAATGCTCTGGCCCACTCACACCACAATGGCAATGCTCCCACAAGGGCTCCAGCGGGTCTCCAGCAACTATATTTAGGGCACTTCTAATACATATCTTGTTCGGCCTCTCTGCTGCATTAGACAAGGCTGACGAGTCCCTCCTTTAAATGTGTCTCTTGTGGCTTACACAAAACTTTACTCTCCCGGTTTTCTTTCTCTTGACCTGCTGAATCAAAATCTCCATGGACAGGATGCAAGCATGTGCATTGTTTTTTTTATTTTTTAATTAATTTTTATTGGAATATAGTTGCTTTACAATGTTGTGTTAGTTACTACTGTACAGAAAAGTGAATCAGCTATACGTATCCATATACCCCCTCTTTTTTGGATTTCCTTCCCATTAGGTCACCACCAAGCACTGAGTATTGTTTTCAAAGAGCCATAGGTAATTCTGGTACACAGGCATGGTTGACAACCACTTTCCCTGGCTTTCTTCCCTTCTCACTTTCTTGTCCAGAAATGGGTTTAAACTTCAGGAGGATGTAAGGGTTAATGTCAGGATGGAAGTAGAGGGGGAGGACTAGACAACTTGCCTTAAAACCACCTTTGTACCAAAAAGACATCTCTTTTCCTTGGATTACATGTTTCCAGAATGCTACAATAGGACATTTTAATCAAGATGCCCTTAGACACAATTTACATGAAAGCAATTGTTGTAAGAAAATATTAGTCGCCATACAGAGAATATTGTTATTACCATGGTGATTATTATTTAGGAAATAAACTGTCCTCCACCACTGATAACCCTGCACTTGCCCACTCCCAGCTTTCTGTCTAGACCCGAACTATGAAACGCTTTCTTTCTCCTTCAAGTGCTAATTCCTCATTCTTATCTGATGACTAGTCTTTTCCAGCTGATATTTTACAGGCACCAGGCACCTTCAATCCCAATAAACTATTTTCTCCCCTAAACGTATTTTCTCTCTCTGATATAATTCAGTTATAATAATGTGACTATCTACCCAGTCACCTAATTTAGGACTCTCTCAAAGCTCAAAGCAATCACTGAGTCCTATTGACTATACTTCTAATTACCGTTCAAATCTCTTTCCATCTCTCTGACATTGTTTTAATCTAGACAATTGTCTTGTTTAAACCACTGGATCTGCTTCTTAACTAGCTAGACAGCCCCTAGTATCTAAACATGCTCCTTCCTCTCCATTGTCAACCTACAAAATACTGCTATAGTCATCTTTCCAAAACACAATCTGATTATACCTGTCGTTCCCCTTGTTTAAAGACCCACCAATGGGACTTCCCTGGTGGTGCGGTGGTTAAGAATCTGCCTGCCAATGCAGGGGACACGGGTTTGAGCCCTGGTCTGGGAAGATCCCATATGCCACAGAGCAACTAAGCCCGTGCACCACAACTACTGAGCCTGTGTGCCACAATTACTGAAGCCTGTGCGGCTAGAGCCCGTGCATTGCAACAAGAGAAGCCACCACTAAGCCCACATACCGCAATGAAGAGTAGCCCCCGCTCACTGCAACTAGAGAAAGCCTGCACCCAGCAACAAAGAGCCAAACGCAGCCAAAAATAAATAAATAAATTTATATATATAAAAAAAAAGAAGACCCACCAGTGTCTCCCCAGTGAGGACCAGAATCAAAACTCCTTAGTCCACATTTCTCCAAAGAAGATATACAGATTGCCAACAAACACATGAAAGAATGCTCAACATCATTAATCATTAGAGAAATGCAAATCAAAACTACAATGAGATATCACCTCACACTGCTCAGAATGGCCATCATCAAAAAAATCTAGGGGAGGAGAGAAGATGGCGGAAGAGTAAGACGCGGAGATCACCTTCCTTCCCACAGATACAGTAGAAATACATCTACACGTGGAACTGCTCCTACAGAACACTCACTGAACGCTGGCAGAAAACGTCAGACCTCCCAAAAGGCAAGAAACTCCCCCCGTACTTGGGTAGGGCAAAAGAAAAAAGAAATAACAGAGACAAAAGAATAGGGACGGCACCTGCACCAGTGGGAGGGAGCTGTGAAGGAGGAAAGATTTCCACGCACTAGGAGCCCCTTCGCGGGCAGAGACTGCGGGTGGCAGAGGGGGGAAGCTTCGGAGCCACGGAGGAGAGCGCAGCCACAGAGGTGCGGAGGGCAAAGCGGAGAGATTCCCGCACTTCCCGCACGGAGGCTCGGCGCTGACCAGCACTCACCAGCCCGAGAGGCTTGTCTGCTCCCCCGCCGGGGCGGGCGGGGCTGGGAGCGGAGGCTCGGGCTTCGGTCGGATCGCAGGGAGAGGACTGGGGTTGACGGCGTGAACACAGCCTGAAGGGGTTAGTGCACCACAGCTAGCCGGGAGGGAGTCCGGGAAAAAGTCTGCAGCTGCCGAAGAGGCAAGAGACTTTTTCTTCCCTGTTTCCTGGTGCGCGAGGAGAGGGGATTCAGAGCGCCGCCTAAACGAACTTCAGAGACGGGCGCGAGCCGCAGCTAACAGCGCGGATCCCATAGCAACAGGGGCGCAGAGGGAAAAACGGAGAGACTCCCGCACAGAGGCTCGGCGCCGAGCAGCGCTCACCAGCCCGAGAGGCTTGTCTGCTCCCCCGCCGGGGCGGGCGGGGCTGGGAGCGGAGGCTCGGGCTTCGGTCGGATCGCAGGGAGAGGACTGGGGTTGGCAGCGTGAACACAGCCTGAAGGGGTTAGCGCACCACAGCTGGCTGGGAGGGAGACCGGGAAAAAGTCTGCAGCTGCCGAAGAGGCAAGAGACTTTTTCTTGCCTCTTTGTTTCGCGGCGCGCAAGGAGAGGGGATTCAGAGCGCCGCCTAAACGAACTCCAGAAACTGGCGCGAGCCGCGGCTATCAGCGCGGACCCCAGAGACGGGTGTGAGACGCTGGGGCTGCTGCTGCCGCCTCCAAAAAGCCTGTGTGCGAGCACAGGTCACTCTCCACACCGCCCCTCCCGGGAGCCCGTGCAGCCCGCCACTGCCAGCGTCCCGTGATCCAGGGACAACATCCCCCGGGAGAACGCACTGCGCGCCTCAGGCTGCTGCAACGTCACGCCGGCCTCTGACGCCGCAGGCTCGCCCCGCCTCCTCTGTACCCCTCCCTCCCCGCAGCCGGGGTGAGCCAGAGTCCCCGAAGCAGCTGCTCCTTTAACCCCGTCCTGTCTGGGCGGGGAACAGACGCCCTCAGGCGACCTACACGCAGAGGCGGGTCCAAATCCAAAGCTGAACCCCAGGAGCTGTGTGAACAGAGAAGAGGAGGGGAAATCTGTCCCAGCAGCCTCAGAAGAAGCGGATTAAAACTCCACAAAAAACTTGATGTGCCTGCATCTGTTGAATACCTGAATAGACAACGAATCATCCCAAATTCAGGAGGTGGACTTTGGGAGCAGGATATATTAATTTTTCCCCTTTTCCTTTTTTTTTTTGTGAGTGTATATGTATATGCTTCTGGGGGAGATTTTGTCTGTATAGCTTTGCTTTACAATAGCTTTATTTTACTTCACTATATTATAGCTTCTTTCTTTCTTTTCTTTCTTTCTTTCTTTCTTTCTTTCTTTCCTTCCTTCCTTCCTCCTTCCTTCCTTTCTTTCTTTCTATTTTTCTCCCTTTTACTCTGAGCCGTGTGGACGAAAGGCTCTTGGTGCTTCAGCCAGGCATCAGGGCCGTACCTCGGAGGTGGGAGAGCCAACTTCAGGACACTGGTCCACAAGAGACCTCCCAGCTCCACGTAATACCAAACGGCAAAAATCTCTCAGAGATCTCCATCTCAACATCAAGACCCAGCATCACTCAATGACCAGCAAGCTACAGTGCTGAACACCCTATGCCAAACAACTAGCAAGACAGGAACACAGCCTCATCCATTAGCAGAGAGGCTGCCTAAAATCATAATAAGGCCACAGACACCCCAAAATACACCACCAGACGTGGACGTGCCCACCAGAAAGACAAGATCCAGCCTCATCCACCAGAGCTCAGGCACTAGTTCCCTCCACCAGGAAGCCTACACAACCCACTGAACCAACCTTAGCCACTGGGGACAGATACCAAAAACAACGGGAACTACAAACCTGCAACCTGTGATAAGGAGACCCCAAGCACAGTAAGAAAAGCAAAATGAGACAACAGAAAAACACACAGCAGATGAAGGAGCAGGGTCAAAACACACTAGACTTAACAAATGAAGAGGAAATAGGTAGTCTACCTGAAAAAGAATTCAGAATAATGATCGTAAGGATGATCCAAAATCTTGGAAATAGAATAGACAAAATGCAAGAAGCATTTAACAAGGACGTAGAAGAACTAAAGAGGAACCAAGCAACGATGAAAAACACAATAAATGAAATTAAAAATACTCTAGATGGGATCAATAGCAGAATAACTGAGGCAGAAGAAAGGATAAGTGACCTGGAAGATAAAATGGTGGAAATAACTACTGCAGAGCAGGATAAAGAAAAAAGAATGAAAAGAACTGAGGACAGTCTCAGAGACCTCTGGGACAACATTAAACGCACCAACATTCGAATTATAGGGGTCCCAGAAGAAGAAGAGAAAAAGAAAGGGACTGAGAAAATATTTGAAGAGATTATAGTTGAAAACTTCCCTAATATGGGAAAGGAAATAGTTAATCAAGTCCTGGAAGCACAGAGAGTCCCATACAGGATAAATCCAAGGAGAAACACGCCAAGACACATATTAATCAAACTGTCAAAAATTAAATATAAGGAAAACATATTAAAGGCACCAAGGGAAAAAAAACAAATAACACACAAGGGAATCCCCATAAGGTTAACATCTGATCTTTCAGCAGAAACTCTGCAAGCCAGAAGGGAGTGGCAGGATATACTTAAAGTCATGAAGGAGAAAAACCTACAACCAAGATTACTCTACCCAGCAAGGATCTCATTCAGATGTGATGGAGAAATTAAAACCTTTACAGACAAGCAAAAGCTGAGAGAGTTCAGCACCACCAAACCAGCTTTACAACAAATGCTAAAGGAACTTCTCTAGGCAAGAAACACAAGAGAAGGAAAACACCTACAATAACAAACCCAAAACATTTAAGAAAATGGGAATAGGAGCATACATATCGATAATTACCTTGAATGTAAATGGATTAAATGCTCCCACCAAAAGACACAGGCTGGCTGAATGGATACAAAAACAAGACCCATATATATGCTGTCTACAAGAGACCCACTTCAGACCTAGAGACACATACAGACTGAAAGTGAGGGGATGGAAAAAGATATTCCATGCAAATGGAAAGCAAAAGAAAGCTGGAGTAGCAATTCTCATATCAGACAAAATAGACTTTAAAATAAAGACTATTACAAGAGACAAAGAAGGACACTATATAATGATCAAGGGATCGATCCAAGAGGAAGGTATAACAATTGTAAATATTTATGCACCCAACATAGGAGCACCTCAATACATAAGGCAAGTACTAACAGCCATAAAAGGGGAAATCGACAGCAACACAATCATAGTAGGGGACTTTAACACCCCACTTTCACCAATGGACAGATCATCCAAAATGAAAATAAATAAGGAAACACAAGCTTTAAATGATACATTAAACAAGATGGACTTAATTGATATTGATAGGACATTCCACCCAAAAACAACAGAATACACATTTTTCTCAAGTGCTCATGGAACATTCTCCAGGATAGATCATATCTTGGGTCACAAATCAAACCTTGGTAAATTTAAGAAAATTGAAATCGTATCAAGTATCTTTTCCGACCACAACGCTATGAGACTAGATATCAATTACAGGAAAAGATCTGTAAAAAATACAAACACATGGAGGCTACACAATACATTACTTAATAATGAAGTGATTACTGAAGAAATCAAAGGGGAAATCAAAAAATACCTAGAAACAAATGACAATGGAGATACGACGACCCAAAACCTATGGGACGCAGCAAAAGCAGTGCTAAGAGGGAAGTTTATAGCAATACAAGCCTACCTCAAGAAACAGGAAACATCTCGAATAAACAACCTTACCTTGCACCTAAAGCAATTAGAGAAAGAAGAACAAAAAAACCCCAAAGCCAGCAGAAGGAAAGAAATTATAAAGATCAGGTCAGAAATAAATGAAAAAGAAATGAAGGAAACAATAGCAAAAATCAATGAAACTAAAAGCTTGTTCTTTGAGAAGATAAACAAAATTGATAAACCATTAGCCAGACTCATCAAGAGAAAAAGGGAGAAGACTCAGATCAATAGAATTAGAAATGAAAAAGGAGAAATAACCACTGACACTGCAGAAATACAAAAGATCATGAGAGATTACTACAAGCAACTGTGTGCCAATAAAATGGACAACCTGGAAGAAATGGACAGATTCTTAGAAATGCACAAACTGCCGAGACTGAACCAGGAAGAAATAGAAAATATGAACAGACCAATCACAAGCACCGAAATTGAAACTGTGATTAAAAACCTTCCAACAAACAAAAGCCCAGGACCAGATGGCTTCACAGGTGAATTCTATCAAACATTTAGAGAAGAGCTAACACCTATCCTTCTCAAACTCTTCCAAAATATTGCAGAGGGAGGAACACTCCCAAACTCATTCTACGAGGCCACCATCACCCTGATACCAAAACCAGACAAAGATGTCACAAAGAAAGAAAACTAGAGGCCAATATCACTGATGAACATAGATGCAAAAATCCTCAACAAAATACTCGCAAACAGAATCCAACAGCACATTAAAAGGATCATACACCATGATCAAGTGGGGTTTATCCCAGGAATGCAAGGATTCTTCAATATACGCAAATCAATCAATGTGATACACCATATTAACAAATTGAAGGAGAAAAACCATATGATCATCTCAATAGATGCAGAGAAAGCTTTTGACAAAATTCAACACCCATTTATGATAAAAGCCCTGCAGAAAGTAGGCATAGAGGGAACTTTCCTCAACATAATAAAGGCCATATATGACAAACCCACAGCCAACATTGTCCTCAATGGTGAAAAACTGAAACCATTTCCACTAAGATCAGGAACAAGACAAGGTTGCCCACTCTCACCACTATTATTCAACATAGTTTTGGAAGTGTTAGCCACAGCAATCAGAGAAGACAAAGAAATAAAAGGAATCCAAATCGGAAAAGAAGAAGTAAAGCTGTCACTATTTGCAGATGACATGATACTATACATAGAGAATCCTAAAGAGGCTACCAGAAAACTCCTAGAGCTAATCAATGAATTTGGTAAAGTAGCAGGATACAAAATTAATGCACAGAAATCGCTTGCATTCCTATACACTAATGATGAAAAATCTGAAAGTGAAATTAAGAAAACACTCCCGTTTACCATTGCAACAAAAAGAATAAGATATCTAGGAATAAACCCACTTAAGGAGACAAAAGACCTGTATGCAGAAAATTATAAGACACTGATGAAAGAAATTAAAGATGATACAAATAGATGGAGAGATATACCATGTTCCTGGATTGGAAGAATCAACATTGTGAAAATGACTCTACTACCCAAAGCAATCTACAGATTCAATGCAATCCCTATCAAACTACCACTGGCATTTTTCACAGAACTAGAACAAAAAATTTCACAATTTGTATGGAAACACAAAAGACCCCGAATAGCCAAAGCAATCTTGAGAACGAAAAATGGAGCTGGGGGAATCAGGCTCCCTGACTTCAGACTATACTACAAAGCTTCAGTAATCAAGACAGTTTGGTACTGGCACAAAAACAGAAATATAGATCAATGGAACAGGATAGAAAGCCCAGAGATAAACCCACACACATATGGTCACCTTATCTTTGATAAAGGAGGCAAGCATATACAGTGGAGAAAAGACAGCCTCTTCAATAAGTGGTGCTGGGAAAATTGGACAGGTACATGTAAAAGTATGAAATTAGAACACTCTCTGACACCATACACAAAAATAAACTCAGAATGGATTAAAGACCTAAATGTAAGGCCAGACACTATCAAACTCTTAGAGGAAAACATAGGCAGAACACTCTATGACATACATCACAGCAAGATTCTTTTTGACCCAGCTCCCAGAGAAATGGAAATAAGAACACAAATAAACAAATGGGACCTAATGAAACTTAAAAGCTTTTGCACAGCAAAGGAAACCATAAACAAGACCAAAAGACAACCCTTAGAATGGGAGAAAATATTTGCAAATGAAGCAACTGACAAAGGATTAATCTCCAAGATTTACAAGCAGCTCATGCAGCTCAATAACAAAAAAACGAACAACCCAATCCAAAAATGGGCAGAAGACCTAAATAGACATTTCTCCAAAGAAGATATACAGATGGCCTACAGACACATGAAAGAATGCTCAACATCATTAATCATTAGAGAAATGCAAATCAAAACTACAATGAGATATCATCTCACACCGGTCAGAATGGCCATCATCAAAAAATCTAGAAACAATAAATGCTGGAGAGGGAGTGGAGGAAAGGGAACACTCTTGCACTGTTGGTGGGAATGTAAATTGATACAGCCACTATGGAGAACAGTATGGAGGTTCCTTAAAAAACGACAAATAGAACTACCATATGACCCAGCAATCCCACTACAGGGCATATACCCTGAGAAAACCATAGGTCAAAAAGTGTCATGTACCACAATGTTCATTGCAGCTCTATTTACAATAGCCAGGACCTGGAAGCAACCTAAATGTCCATCGACAGACGAATGGATAAAGAAGATGTGGCACATATATACAATGGAATATTACTCAGCTATAAAAAGAAATGAAATGGAGGTATTTGTAATGAGGTGGATGGAGTTAGAGCCTGTCATACAGAGTGAAGTAAGTCAGAAAGAGAAAAACAAATACAGTATGCTAACACATATATACGGAATCTAAGGAAAAAAAAAAAAAATGGCCATGAAGAACCTAGTGGCAAGACGGGAATAAAGACACAGACCTACTAGAGAATGGACTTGAGGATATGGGGAGGGGGTGGGGTGAGATGTGACAGGGTAAGAGAGTGTCATGGACATATATACACTACCAAATGTAAAATAGATAGCTAGTGGGAAGCAACCGCATAGCACAGGGAGATCAGCTCGGTGCTTTGTGACCACCTAGAGGGGTGGGATGGGGAGGGTGGGAGGGAGGGAGATGCAAGAGGGAAGAGGAATGGGAACATATTGTATATGTATAACTGATTCACTTTGTTATAAAGCAGAAGCTAACACACCATTGTAAGGCAATTATACTTCAATAAAGATGTTTAAAAAAAAAAATCTACAAACAATAAATGCTGGAGAGGATGTGGAGAAAAGGGAACCCTCTTGCACTGTTGGTGAGAATGTAAATTGATACAGTCACTATGGAGAACAGTATGGAGGTTCCTTAAAAAACTACAAATAGAACTACCATATGACCCAGCAATCCCACTACTGGGCATATACTCTGAGAAAACCATAATTCAAAAAGAGTCATGTACCAAAATGTTCATTGCAGCTCTATTTACAATAGCCAGGACATAGAAGCAACCTAAGTGTCCATTGACAGATGAATGGATAAAGAAGATGTGGCACATATATACAATGGAATATTACTCAGCCATAAGAAGAAATGAAATTGAGTTATTTGTAGTGAAGTGGATGGACCTAGAGTCTGTCATACAGAGTGAAGTAAGTCAGAAAGAGAAAAACAAACACCATATGCTAACACATATATATGGAATCTAAGAAAAAAAAAAAGTCATGAATAACCTAGGGGCAGGGCTTCCTTGGTGGCACAGTGGTTGAGAGTCTGCCTGCCAATGCAGGGGACACGGGTTCGAGTCCTGGTCTGGGAAGATTCCACATGCCGTGGAGCAACTGGGCCTGTGAGCCACAACTACTGAGCCTGCGTGTCTGGAGCCTGTGCTCTGCAACACGAGAGGCCGCGATAGTGAGAGGCCCGCGCACCACGATGAAGAGTGGCCCCCCCTTGCCACAACTAGAGAAAACACTCGCACAGAAACGAAGACGCAACACAGCCAAAAATAAATAAATTAGTTAATTTAAAAAAAAAAAGATCTGCCAAAAATAAAAATGAGCAAGTAATTATTAAAAAAAAAAAAAGAACCTAGGGGCAAGACGGGAATAAAGACACAGACCTACTAGAGAATAGACCTGAGGATATGGAGAGGGGGAAGGGTAAGCTGTGACAAAGTGAGAGAGTGGCATGGACATATATACACTACCAAACGTAAAATAGATAGCTAGTGGGAAGCAGCCGCATAGCACAGGGCGATCATCTTGGTGTTTTTTGACCACCTAGAGGGGTGGGATAGGGAGGGTGGGAGGGAGGGAGATGCAAGAGGGAAGAGATATGGGAACATATGTATATGTATAACTGATTCACTTTGTTATAAAGCAGAAAGCAACACACCATTGTAAAGCAATTATACTCCAATAAAGATGATAAAAAAAAAAAAAAACTCCTTAGTCCAGTACACAGTGCCCTTCATTATCTCACCGCAGCTTATTTCCCAGCCTCATCAGCTTCTTTTCCTCCCCAAGTGTCTACCAGCTCTTATCTTTTGGAAGTTCTAGAAAAATTCACTGAATTGTAAACATTCAAATATATTCAAGACCTAAGCACAAGCTCACCCTCCAGAAATGCAAATTTCTGGACAATCAGGTCATTTTTCTTTGCTCATTGGTTTTATTTCACATGCTAAGTTTCTTTCACATCATTTATTCTGATTTCCCTACAGCAGTTCTGCCCAATTCCATTTTAAGTCAAGTTACTACATTAGCAAAGCTCAGAAACACTGCCATCTTGTGATCAAAGAGGAAGGTGGAAAGCAAAGTGATGCTCCCTTCATACATTTTTCCATCAGTAAGAGGAGCTGAGAACTGGAGAGAGCCTCTCACTATTCCCCTTTCCCTTAAAATTAACAGCCACTTGATCACCAGTAGAAATTCCAAATTACAAAACTCTACATTCAGTGTCTCTGCCATTAATTACTCTCTTTTGTAGAATCCTATTGATTTCCCTCAACCAGATTACTGAAGGATATTGAAGGACACAGTTATTTAAGTACCTTTTGCAGGCTCACATGTCTTATTGGTCCAGAGAACATTCTTAAACTCTTTTAAGAAGCTCACATGAGCTCCAGGCCACGGCTGTTAGCTCTATGAGGGCAGCAATGTATTGACTGTTTGCCAAGATAAACGCAAAACAGGGCACATAAAAAGTCCTAAAGAACTACTGATTGAAAGAATAAATGAATGACTTACATGGACAACAGATATGGTGACAACTTCAAAAGTGGAGGCAATTGTTTTTCTAATATTTTTGAAACCACTCATTTTATTTTGAAATTTTGAGCCCATCTTGAAACTTTCACATATTCCTTAATCTTGACCCAAGCACCAGCAGCACCTGGAAACATGCTACTTTTAAGGTGGGGTTGAGAAAAAATAGTAATGGATGTGCAGAGAGATGAATTGATGTATCCAAAGGCATATCAAAATAGGTTCAAGGTCACTGCAAGGAGAGAGTAGGCATGGCTGGGCAGAGAGTAAATGGAACATTTAGAAATTCACAAACTCTTATTTGTTACCGCTTTGAAAAAAATTCTTTGTCAAAATCTTCTCATTTCTTTCTTTAACTCTATTTCTCAGCTATTGTTTCACCACATACACCAGCTTATTTTTAAGAAAATCTGTTCTCAGGATGATTGTTTTCAAATGACTTAGAACTGGATTAATCATAAGCAGCACTGTAGCCACTGAGGACTTTTGTGCAAAGGTATAAACTAAGCTGTTTTGAAAGGTCATCGGTCATGCTAAAGCTCATCTGTATCATGTGACATCATAGAACAAATGCTTTATAAATAATTTGTTTTTCCCACAGTCAATAACTAATTACCAGTTCATGCCCTATAAATAAATCAACATTGAAAAGTAAGTCTGAGTGGATTCAACAGGGAAACAATTAGCTGACTGACCAGAGAGCAAACTCTTGGATCACTGCTTGGCTTAGTTGCTCTCTTCATGTTTCTTTTTTAAATGGCCTTCTCCTCCCTCCATCATTATTATGATAAAATATGCAAATAGAAAAGGTGAGGTAATGGTAGCCAAGGATGTGAATTTAAAAATCATTGATTCTAGAAAATGTTTTTGGCTTTTGAGTTGTTGAGAATACGAAGCAGTTTTCAGGACACGGAACAGAATTCACAGAAAGTCGGGTGGGCAGCCTGACAATGACTTAATTCACACTCACAGCAATAAGCCAAAAAGAAAAGTATATGCAGAAGGAAGAAATGGCAGTGATCCTGTCTGTAGCTCCACTAGTTTTAAGGGTTTGAAACAATTTAACATTGTCTCTGAAACTCAATTATCCTTCTTAGTCTCCTTCAAGGATCTTTACAATTTAAAAAAAAATTAAGTTTTCAAGACGAAGGGACTCCCTTGGCCACAGAGAAGACTTTGCCCAGGCTGGAGGCCAATCTCAGAGGAAATCCAGACCCTTCTCTCCCTCTCAGTCTCCTCAAGCCCCACACCCATTGGATCCATTTGGCTAAGTTGTCTGTGCTACTTTTGACTTGCTTGTACACATGTAAAATTCTGGCTGGCACAAGGAACATGGGGTGATCTATTCTTAACAAAATACCCCCAATTTGGGTACAATAGAGATTTTCATGACTGCTGAGCCCTGGACAAAACACAAATATCTGTTGCCTGGTAGAGTTAAAGTCAAAATAAACCATCAGAGGAAACAAACAAGTAGCAGACTGTAAAGCCAAGGAGCGAAGCCGGCCTCGCTCCAGAAGGTCACCCACGCTCTGTCCAGATAATGGGAGAGGGGTGTGAGGGGGGCCAAGGCACCTGCGAGAGAGAGCTGGGAGAGCCTGTGTGCCCTGATGGGTTTTCAATTTTCATTCAAAAATGGTTTTTTTTCCCATCTTCACGGAAGCATAATTGACAGATGAAAGTGTACAACTTGATATTTTGATCTACATATACATTGTGAAATAATTACCACGATCAAGATAATTAACATATCCATCACCTCACATAGTTACCATTTTCTTTCTTTTTCTTCTTTTTTTTTTCTGATGTGGTAAGAATAATTAAGATCTACCCTCTTAGCAAATTTCAGCGTCCAATACACTATTGTTACCTGTAGTCACATTGCTGTACATTAGATCTGCGGAATTTACTCATTTGTGTAGCTGAAACTTTGTATCTCTTGACCGACAGCTCACCATTTCCACCTTCTCCCAGTCCTGGCAACCACCATTCTGCTCTCTACTTCTATGAGTTTGACTATTTTAGATTGTTCATATAGATGAGATCATTCAGTATTTTCTTTCTGTGGCTTTTTCACTTAGCATAATGGCCTCTGAGTTCATTCATGTTGCTGCACATGGCTGAATTTCCTTCTTTTTTGAACCAAAATAGTATTCCATTGAGTGTTTGTTTGTGTATATCTCTGTATCTCTACCTCTACATCTTCTTTATCCATTCATCCACTGACACTTAGGTTGTTTCCATATCTCGACTACTGTGAATAACACTGCAGTGAGCAAGGAGTGCAGATATCTCTTTGAGATGCTGATTTACATTTCCTTTGGAAATATAGCCAGAAGTGGGATTACTAGGTCATATGGCAGTCCTATTTTTAATATTTTGAGAAACCTCCATATTGTTTTCCATAGGGGCTGTACCAATTTACATCCACCAACAGTGTACAAGGTATCCCATTTTTCCACGTTCTCAACAACACTTGTTATCTTTTGACATTTTGATACTAGCCATTTTAAAGGTGTGAGGTGATAGCTCATTGTGGTTTTGATTTGCATTTCCCTGATGATTAACGATGTTGAGCACCTCTTCATGTACCTGTAGGCCATTTGTATAGCTCCTTTTAAAAAAAGTCCTTTGCCCACTTGTCCATTTTTGCTTTTGTTGCCTGTTCTTTTGGTGTCAAATCCAAAACCATCACCCAAACCAACATCAAGAAACTTTTTCCCTATGTTAAGTTCTAGTAGTTTTACAATTTCCAGTCTTAGGATCACAAGATGTTCATCTGAACTGCCAATTTTTCACATTCAGCCTTCTGTCATGCAGATAAAATTCCCAGCACAGTTTCCATACAACCCTGGGATAAAGTGGGAAACACTCAAGACCCTTGGGTGGTAAACCATGTAACTAACTACTTTTTATATATATATAAGATAGTCTTTCTAACACTAACTTCAGCATTAAATATTGAAATTCACATAACATGGATATTGAAAAAATTCCCAAACAGCCTTTCAATGTAAATAGGACCAAAACCCACTGGCCATCCTTTGCCTTCCTTAATTTCCATGTTTCTGTTTTCTGCTGAAAACCTGCCACCTCCAACATCCTCCATCAGACACAAACAGTAGACCAGACATGGTGGAGATAGTTCTTCATCTGATATGTTGTCAGCAGCTAATTAACATTATTCAGATTTCAGGGTTTTCATTTCATGCCTATTAATGGGAAAGTATTCCCTGAAAGAATCTCTTTACTGTATATGGGCATAGGGAGATACTGTCTGGAGTCTGTGCAACAGATTTGACAATTCCAGCTTTCTGATTTTAGCAGAGTATAATAATGCACCACAGGTCTCCTTTCCCTGCCCTCAACATACACACAACTATAGTTTAACAAATTTGTTTAGCTCAAATATTTCTAGTTTGCGCATAGAAAATCCAGCCCCTGTCCCTTGGGAAATGCTATTGGTCATGCATAGGCATTCTAGTTATGCACGTAGCACCAGCCAAGGGCTCTTTGGTAGTTACCCTGTGTGTTGGGTACAGTTCTCTCTCTAAAATAGCAAGAAAGGCCCTTCATTCCTACACCTAGGATTCTTTTTTGCACATTCATTCTCACATTTACAAATCTTCCACAGGCAGACAGTTTGCAAAGACCATATGGGTAGGAAGACGCCTTGTCTTGTTTTGTAAATTCTTTTGCAAAACTGTGATATGAGCATTAATGATTTATCCAACCAAATATTGCCAAGGGGTGGGATAAATTCCAGACAATTATAGTCGGCCCCATTTCACACAAAAATACCCTTTATGATTTTTAATATGTTTTTGGTCTATATATTTTTAATGAATTACTTGCATCTTGCCTTTTAAATCTGCTGAACCTAAACTTTCCGTAATGAATCTGTGATGCAGTTAGGAACATCACTGATTCTTCAGTTCCCCAATGCCCTCAGGGCCTGCTTAGGTATACGGAGCAGTTTCTTAGTACACAAAACGTCCCCGAGACTGAATTTTCTAGGCCTTCTTTTTTTTATGTTAACATATTTTCTTCACTCTTGGGGCCAGTTCTTTTTTTTTTTTTTTTTTTTAACATCTTTATTGGAGTATAATTGCTTTACAATGGTGTGTTACTTTCTGCTTTATAACAAAGTGAATCAGTTATACATATACATATGTCCCCATAACTCTTCCTTCTTGCATCTCCCTCCTTCCCACCCTCCCTATCCCACCCCTCTAGGTGGTCACAAAACACCGAGCTGATCTCCCTGTGCTATGCGGTTGCTTCCCACTAGCTATCTATTTTACGTTTGGTAGTGTATATATGTCCATGCCACTCTCTCACTTTGTCACATATTACCCTTCCCCCTCCTCATATCCTCAGGTCCATTCTCTAGTAGGTCTGTGCCTTTATTCCCGTCTTACCACTAGGTTCTTCATGACCTTTTTTTTTCCCCTTATATTCCATATATATGTGTTAGCATACTGTATTTGTTTTTCTCTTTCTGACTTACTTCACTCTATATGACAGACTCTAACTCCATCCACCTCACTACAAATAACTCTATTTCGTTTCTTTTTATGGCTGAATAATATTCCATTGTATATATGTGCCACATCTTCTTTATCCATTCATCCGATGATGGACACTTAGGTTGCCTCCATGTCCTGGCTATTGTAAATAGAGCTGCAATGAACATTTTGGTACATGACTCTTTTTGAATTATCGTTTTCTCAGGGTATATGCCCAGTAGTGGGATTGATGGGTCGTATGGTAGTTCTATTTTTAGTTTTTTAAGGAACCTCCATAGTGTTCTCCATAGTGGCGGTATCAATTTACATTCCCACCAACAGTGCAAGAGGGTTCCCTTTTCTCCACACCCTCTCCAGCATTTATTGTTTGCAGATTTTCTGATGATGGCCATTCTGACTGGTGTGAGGTGATACCTCAATGTAGTTTTGATTTGCATTTCTTTAATGATTAGTGATGTTGAGCATTCTTTCATGTGTTTGTTGGTAATCTGTATATCTTCTTTGGAGAAATGTCTATTTAGGTCTTCTGCCCATTTTTGGATTGGGTTGTTTGTTTTTTTGTTATTGAGCTGCATGAGCTGCTTGTAAATCTTGGAGATTAGTCCTTTGTCAGTTGCTTCATTTGCAAATGTTTCCTCCCATTCTGAGGGTTGTCTTTTGGTCTTGTTTATGGTTTCCTTTGCTGTGCAAAAGCTTTTAAGTTTCATTAGGTCCCCTTTGTTTATTTTTGTTTTTATTTCCATTTCTCTAGGAGGTGGGTCAAAAAGGATCTTGCTGTGATTTATGTCATAGAGTGTTCTGCCTATGTTTTCCTCTAAGAGTCTGACAATGTCTGGCCTTACGTTTAGGTCTTTAATCCATTTTGAGTTTATTTTTGTGAATAGTGTTAGGGAGTGTTCTAATTTCATACTTTTACATATACCTGTCCAGTTTTAGGCATAGAGGGAACTTTCCTCAACAAAATAAAGGCCATATACGACAAACCCACAGCAGACATCATTCTCAATGGTGAAAAAGAGAAAGCATTTCCTCTAAGATCAAGAACGAGACAAGGATGTCCACTCTCACCACTATTATTCAACATAGTTTTGGAAGTTTTAGCTGCAGCAATCAGAGAAGAAAAAGAAATAAAAGGAATCCAAATCGGAAGAGAAGAAGTAAAGCTGTCTCTGTTTGCACATGACATGGTGCTATACATAGAGAATCCTAAAGATGCTACCAGAAAACTACTTGGGGCCAGTTCTTGTTGCTTTCAAAGTGTTGATTTGTAATAGCTCTGCCCCTTAATACATTCTAGATGAAGCCTTACTTGGCTGTGGTAGGTGATTGTCTTATACTTTCTAGCACATACCAAGTCATTTATGACTCTCCACATTTATGGCTATCCTGACAGTTCATGATTTCACCCCTAATATGTAGAAGAGTCTACCTTCATAATTAGAGAACACAATTGGGAGATGTAAGTGCTGGTGATTGACAGGCTAACTCTCTGGTGGCCCCATGTGCATCTTCTCATGTACAGAATTCAAAACCCGTAGTTAACCAAATTTAAAAGAGCAACAGTTGACAAACTTCAAGAGTTGTATCCACAAATGAAAAGAATCTAATAAATTGTGTTTCTGATTACATATGTACAATCATAAGTGACACTAGTGTCAACGCAAATATCTTCAGGAACCAGCAAATAATATCAATGTGTGAACCAGTCAAGTATAAGATAGTAGGGAGTAAGTGAAGCTAGTAATGTGTGCCCCTCTTAGTAATATAGATATCTTTAGCAGTATAGCTGCCTCGGGCAGGCACAGATATGCAAGTCAAATGTGGCCTCTAGACCATTATCGTTATTGTATTGGGAAAACTTACATTTCTTTTGTGTGTCTTTTTTACTACTCACACAGAACACTTCACTTCTGATTACCAAACGTGGGGATTTCCCCCACCATCAAGCAATTCTCTGTGACACCAGCTAGGTGTCCTAGAATTTAACTCAATTCTGACACACTCTACCTGGAGAGAGTGCCAGACCCCACCAGTCAAGGACTCAGTCCCACAAGGCTGCCCCCACCCCACTTCAAACACTGATCACAAGGCCAAGTTGTCACCTGTGCTTCGAATACTGATCAGAGGTTCCCAGGATCCCCTCCTTGTGTTCAATTTATTTGCTAGAGTGGCTCACAGAGCTGAGGAAAACTGTGACTTATGTTTATCAGTTGATTAAAGGATATGATAAAGGATACAGATGAACTGCCAGGTGAAGACATCTGGGAGGGTCCCAAAAGCAGGAGCTTCTGTCCCTATGGATTTGGATTGCATCACCCTCCTGGTGTGTGGATCTGCTCATTCACCTAGAAGCTCTCAGAAGCCCATCCTTTGAAATTTTTATGGCAGCTTTATCACATAGGCAAAAATGGATCATTAACTACATTTCCAGTCCCTCTCCCCTCCCTGGAGAAGTTGGGGGGTAGGGATGGGGCTGAAAGTTCCAAGCATTTAATCATGGCTTGGTCTATCTGTGACAAGCCGCAATCCAGGAGCCCACCCAGAGTCACCGCATTAGAGCAAAAGACGCTCCTAGTGCTCTCATCACTTAGGAATTTACAAGGATTTTAGGAGCTCTGTGCCAGGGACTGGGGGCAGAGACCCAAATGCATATTTTCTGTTATCTCACATTAATAGTTTCATTTTTAGACTACCTTCATTGGTTTTTCTCGTATTAGGGTAATGTAACTCAGAAAATCAATTGAGTAGCCTTTCCTTTTTGAGTGCTCTAACACAGTTTTATATTGGGAGTTATCTTTTCTTTCAAAGTATGAAAGAATACATAGTTAACACCACATGGAAAAAGTGCTTTAATAATTCTTTTCGTTCTCCCATAGTTTGGGGGACGTTCAGGACACCCAGCAGGGAAGAAGCGTGTGGAGGTTCTGAACAAGGGCCCCAGACGCAGATCGTAGGGGTTCACACACTTTCTCCTCTAGTTCCAGGCTGGACAATTCCAGTCACATTTCCCAGGC